>NC_092872.1:89418109-89682058 GCF_028372415.1 Notamacropus eugenii
GGATTTATACCAGAAATGCAGGATTGATTCAATATTAAAAAGCTATAATCATAATTGACCATATCAATAAGAAAATTATAAAAATATAGGATCATATCAATAGATGCAGGAAAAGCTTTTGACAAAATACAATACCCATTCCGGTTTTTCAAGCATTTGAAAGTATATACCTACTTGGAGATTTCTTAAAATGCTAAGTAGAATCTATCTAAAGCCAAGGACAAGCATTATCTGTAATGGAGATAAAATAGAAGCCTTTCCAAAAAGATCAAGTGTGAGTCAAGGATGTCCATTATCACCATTATTTTACAATATTGTGCTAGAAATGCTAGCTACAGCAATAAGACAAGAAGAAGGAGCACCATAAACAATGAGGAAATGAAACTCACTTTTGCAGATGATATGATGTTCCTACAACCCTAGAGACCCAACTAAAAAAACTAGCTGAAATAATTAACAAATTTAGCTAAATGGCAGTGTATAAAAAACCCTACATGAATCATCCTCATTTCTATATATTACCAACAAGTTCAGCAAGAAGAGATAAAAAGAGAAATTCCACTTGAAATAATTGCAGACAAGTAATTGGGAGTCTACTTGTCAAGACATACATACAGGAGTGAGCTCAATTACAAAACTCTTCAAACACAAAAAGTTCTAAATAATAGGAGAAATATGAATTGCTCGTGAGTAGGCCAATCTAATACAAAAAAGATGACCATACTACCTAAATTAATTTACTTATTCAGTGCCATACCAATCAAACTAACAAAGAAATATTTTATGGAGATGGAAAAAACACTAACAAAGTTCATATAGAAGAATTAAAAGGCTGAGAATATCAAGAGCATCTTTTCTTTTTTCATGTGAAGGAAGGGAACTTAGCTATACTAGATTGAGAAGCATATTGAAAAGTGGTAATCATCAAAACAATTTGTTGTTGGATAAAGTGGTTGACCAATGCAAGAGATGAGTTACATGATATACAGAAGCAAGTGAGCATAGTAGCCTAGAGTTGGATAAATCCAAAGATTTCAGTTATTGGAGCAAGAGCTCACTATTTGATAAAAACTGCTGGGAAAGCTAAAAAGTAGTCTGACAGAAACTGGGCATAGACCAATATCTCACATCATATACCAAGATAAGTACAAAGAAGTACATGATCTAGAGATTAAGAGTAATATCACAAGCATATTAGGGGAATAGGAAAGAAATTGCCCATTAGATCTATGGATAGAGGAAAGTCCATGACCAAGCAAGAGATGAAATAGATCATTTTGATTACATAAAAATTAAAAAAGTTTTTTTTTCCACAATCAAACCTGGTGGAGCCAAAGTTAGATTAAAAGCAGGAAACTGGAGGTGGAAGAGAGGTGAGTGTTTTTATAAAAGTCTCATTTCTCAAATATATAGAGAATTGAGCCAAATTTTAAAAAATGAGAGCCCTTCCCCTATTGGTAATAGTCAGAGGACATGAATAGGAAGTTTTCAGAGAATGAAATCAAAGTTATCAATAGTCACATGAAAAAAGTGCTTTAAATTGGTAATGATTAGAGAAATGTAAATAAAAATATTTCGGAGGTACTACCTCATATCTGTCATATTGGCTAAGAATACAGAAAAGAAAATGACAAATTATGGAGATGATGTGGGAAAACAGTACACTAATGCACTATTGATGGAGCTGTGAACTAGTCTAGCACTTCTTCAACTGTGGGTCCTGAGGGGTCATGAAAAATCTGGCCACAGTGAAAGGCTTCTGTACACACAAAGACCAAAAATTAATTCAAAATCAAATGCATAATGAATTCGAGGTGTTTCTAGCACTGCTTGACCTTACTGCATTACGCATCTTCACTAAAACTTTGGTTCTGAATACAAAGCATGCACACTTTGCACTGCACATGTCTTCAGGCCAAGCAATGCCAATGAAGGCTTCTAAAGCAGAAAAGGGATCACAAGTGGAAAAAGTTAAAGAAACCCTGAAGTAGTCCAACCATTCTGGAGAACAATTTGGAACTGTGTCCAAAAGGTTATAAAATTGTGCATACCCCTTGGTCCAGTAATACTGCTCCTAGGTCTATACCTCAAGGAGATCAAAGGAAAAGGAAAAGGATCCATCTGTATAAAAACATTTATAGCATCTCTTTATATGGTGGCAAAAAAATTGGAAACTTAGCAGATGCTTGTCAGTTGAGAAATGGATGGACAATTGATGGTATATTCATGCAAAGCAATACTATTGTGCTGTAAGAAATTGCAAAATATATTTCAGGAAAACTTGGAAAAACTTATATGAACTAATGCAAAGTGAAGTGAGAAGAACCAGGAGAACAGTCTAAACTGTAACCACAATATTATAAAGAGATCAACTAGGAAAGAATTAGAAACTCTAATTAGCATAATGATGCACCACAGTTCCAAAGGATTCGGGACATAAAATGTTCATCTCTACTTAAATAACTGATGGACTCAGAGTGCAAATTGAAGCATATTCTCTTTTTTCTTCCTTTATTTGTCTGTTTTGGAATATAAGTAATATGGAAATATGTTTTGAAAGACTTTATAGGTATAATGAGTATTGTATTTCTTGCCTTCTCCATTGCATGGAGAAGGAAAGGAGAGAATTTCAAACTGAAAAGAAAAAGAAAAGAAAAAAGAAAAAGAAAATTTAAAAGTATAGATGGGTTTTCAATACACATGGATAAAATGAATTAAAAAACCAAAGAAATCAACATGGGGAATTCCCATACCTCTGAAATTCACTGATCCTTAATGTGTTAACTTACCTCATTTGAGACTCACAACAATGCTATAAGGCAGATAGCACATGTTTTAATAATACTATTATTGATAATATTATTGTAGCATTTGCATGATATTTTGAGATTTGCAAAGCATTTTACATATATTATCTCATTTGATCTTCTTATTAAAAGCCTTATAATGCCATGATAAAAGAGGTGGCAGTCAAGAAAAAAAAAACTTAATGACTACCCTGTGCCATATATTCTGCTAATCCTGATACAAAGATAAAAAATTGAAATAGTACCTGTCCTCAAGGTGATTTCACTCTAGCAGATGTACATGCATATCAAAATATAGAGAATAAATACAATATAAATACAAAAGAGTTAGGAAAGGGGAGAAATATAGCCAGGGAAATCCAGAGAGGCTTCATGTAAAAGGAGTAATTTGAGTTGAATCTTTGAGGAAATGAAGGATTATGTGAAAAGGAAGTGAGTATATAGGATGTGGGGTAGCCAGTACAAAGGCACAAGATAGGAGATGCAATGCTTCTGAAAAGAAAAATGAAAGCAAATGCTACACGGTAAAATGAGCGCAGGGGAGTTATATAGTTGTTTGCATGTTTTCTCCTCTACTAGAATGTGAACTTCCTGAGACCAGAGACTGTTTTTTTTTTTTCCGTTTTCCTTTCTTTGTATCCCAAGCACTCAACACAGTGCCTGACACATTTGTTTTATTGTACAGTATCCAACTCTTTGTGGTCCAATTTGGGGTTTTCTTGGCAAAAATACTGTAGTGGCTGGCCATTTCCTTCTCTAGCTCCTATTACAGATAAGGAAACTGAGGCAAACGGGGTTAAGTGACTTGCCCAGGGTCACACAGGTAGTAAGTGATTGAGGCCAGATTTCAATTCAGGCCTTTCTGACTCAGGGCCCATTTCTCTATCTACTGTGCCACCTAACTGCCTGGCACATAGTAGGCACTTAATAAATTCTTGTTGACTGACTGGATGAGCCATAATTCCTTACAGTGCTTAAACACTGGTTCTCTGACTAGATAGACAGAAAGGCAAAACGCTAATCTGCCAGCTAATAAAACTTGACTGTTTTGCTTTTGTCTTTGCATCTCCAGTGCCTAGCACAGTCCCTGACAGACAGCAGGGGCGTAATAAATTCTTGATTGATCGATGTAGACATAGGAAGAAGAACAGAGAGTTACGGTGGACTTGTTATGGTAGACTTTAAAAAGTATCAGATGAACACTTAACTTCTCCCTCAGCACTGACCTCCAACTGCGGTATTAGGATCACCCCCATTTCCTCTATGTGCATGGCATTTTGAAGAAAAGGCTTTGTGTAACTTCGGAGAGAGTTACAAGGTCTGCCCCTTTCCACATAAAGCAGCCACTTAAGAGACAGGGCACTCAACAGGGAGTGGGAAGGGAGGGGAAGTGAAGTGCTCTGATGTAGAGACAGCTAGGGAAAATCCAGTCTTCACTTAGAGTTGTATGCACTAGGATTATAGACATAATGGAAGGCTAAGTAAGACACATGGTGCTAACACAGATGATGGATATTAGGCAAGATAATTATAAGCTGAAGTTATGCAGATTGAGGGGAGAAATGGAGTTACCCACAGCTACTGTATCCACCCACACAGTCCGATATACCTCATCCCAGAAAATTCAATTTGAGGTGTTTTGTAAGTTGCTTCATGTTTATGGATTGCATCATCTTAAATTGATGATATTTCCTCAATTATTTTTTCCCTTTTATTTATTTATTTATAAAACAATTTATTTGTTTTTGGTTTTCCACAATTACTTCCATAAGTCTTAAATTTTCTTACCCTCTCTCCCCCCTCCTTCCCTGAGATGGCATGCAATCTTATATACGTTCCACACATACATTCCTATAAAACACATTTTCACACTAGTCATGTTGCATAGAGGAATTAAAATGAATGAGAGAAAGGATGAGAAAAACCAAAACAAAAAGCAGAAAATGCAGGAAAAAGAAAATAGTCTGCTCCATTCTGAGTTCTGATTCTATAGTTCTTTCTCTGGGTGTGAATGGCATTTTGCCTCAATACTTTGGAAATATTTTCTCTCCTTGCATCCCTAAGGGCTGCAGTCTGTCACAAACAGCCCTCATACAATGTGGCTATTACTGTGTACAATATTCTCCTGGTTCTGCTCATTTCACTCAGCATCAGTCAGTATAAGTCCTTCCAGGCCTCTCTGAAGTCCTCCTATTCAGCATTTCTTATAGCACAACAGTATTCCATTACATTCATATACCACAAGTTGCTGAACCATTCCCCAATTGATGGGCAACCCTTCTATTTCCAGTTCTTGGCCACCACAAAGAGAGCTGCTATAAATATTTTTGTACATGTGGGACATTTTCCCATTTTTATGACCTCTTTTGTTGCCTCAATTCTTTTTTTAAATTTATTTATTTAACTTTTAACATTCATTTTCACAAAATTTGGGGTGCCAAATTTTCTCCCCATTTGTCCCCTCCCCCCACCCCAAAACACCGAGCATCCTGATTGCCCCTATCATCAATCTGCCCTCTCTTCTATCATCCCTCCCTTCCCTTGTCCCCATCTTCTCTTTTGTCCTGTAGGGCCAGATAACTTTCTATACGCCTTTACCTGTATTTCTTATTTCCTAGTAGCAAGAACAGTACCCGACAGTTGTTCCTATAACTTTGAGTTCCAACTTCTCTTCATCCCTCCCTCCCCACCACTTCTCTTTGGGAAGGCAAGCAATTCAATATAGGCCATATCTGTGTAATTTTGCAAATGACTTCCATAATAGTCATGTTGTATAAAACTAACTATATTTCCCTCCATCATATCCTGCCCCCCATTGCTTCTATTGTCTCTTTTGATCCTGTCCCACCCCAAAAGTGTTGACTTCAGGTTGCTCCTTCCTCCCATTGCCATCTGTTCCATCAGCCCCCCCCCACCCTGCTTATCCCCTTCTCCCCCACTTTCCTGTATTGTAAGATAGGTTTTCATGCCAAAATGAGTGTGTATTTTATTCCTTCCTTGAGTCAAGTGTGATGAGAGTAAACTTCATGTTTTTCTCTCATCTTCCCTCTTTTTCCCTCCACTAAAAAGTCTTTTGCCTGCCTCTTTTATGAGAGATAATTTGCCTCATTCCATTTCTCCCTTTCTCCTCCCAATATATTTCTCTCTCACCACTTAATTTCATTTTTTTTAAGATATGATCCCATCCTATTCTATTCACTCTGTGCTCTCTGTCTCTGTGTGTACGTGCACACGTGCGTGTGTGTGCACGCGTGTGTGTATGTAATCCCACCAACTACTCAGATACTGAAAAGTTTCAGGAGTTACAAATATTGTCTTTCCATGTAGGAATGTAAACAGTTCAACTTTAGTTAAGTCCCTTATCACTTCTCTTTGCTATTTACTTTTTCATGCTTCTCTTCATTTTTGTGTTTGAAAGTCAAATTTTCTTTTCAGCTCTGGTCTTTTCATCAAGAATGCTTGAAACTCCTTGATTTCATTGAAAAACCATTTTTTCCCCTGAAGTATTATACTCAGTTTTGCTGGGTAGGTGATTCTTGGTTTTAGTCCTAGTTCCTTTGACTTCTGGAATATCATATTCCACACCCTTCGATTCCTTAATGTAGAAGCTGCTAGATCTTGTGTTATCCTGATTGTATTTCCACAATACTTGAATTGTTTCTTTCTAGCTGCTTGCAATAGTTTCTCCTTGATCTGGGAACTCTGGAATTTGGCCACAATGTTCCTAGGAGTTTCTCTTTTTGGATCTCTTTCAGGCGGTGATCTGTGGATTCCTTGAATACTTATTTTGCCCTCTGGTTCTAGAATCTCAGGGAAGTTTTCCTTGATAATTTCATGAAAGATGATGTCTAGGCTCTTCTTTTGATCATGGCTTTCAGGTAGTCCCATAATTTTTAAATTGTCTCTCCTGGATCTATTTTCCAGGTCAGTTGTTTTTTGAATGAGAGATTTCACATTATCTTCCATTTTTTCATTCTTTTGGTTTTGTTTTGTGATTTCTTGGTTTCTCATAAAGTCATTAGCCTCCATCTGCTCCATTCTAATTTTGAAAGAACTATTTTCTTCAGTGAGCATTTGAACCTTCTTCTCCATTTGGCTAATTCTGCTTTTGAAAGCATTCTTCTTCTCATTGGCTTTTTGAACCTCTTTTGCCAATTGAGTGAGCCTATTTTTCAAGGTGTTATTTTCTTCAGCATTTTTTTGGGTCTCCTTTAGCAAGGTGTGGACCTGGTTTTGATGCTTTTCTTGTATCTCTCTCATTTCTCTTCCCAGTTTTTCCTCTACCTCTCTAACTTGATTTTCAAAATCCTTTTTGAGCTCTTCCATGGCCTGAGCCCACTGAATATTTAATTTGGATGTGTGGGATACAGAAGCCTTGACTTCTGTGTCTTTTCCTGATGGTAAGCATCGTTCTTCCTCATCAGAAAGGAAGGGAGGAGATATCTGCTCACCAAGAAAGTAGCCTTCTATGGTCTTATTTTTTTTCCCTTTTCTGGGCATTTTCCCAGCCAGTGACTTGACTTCTGAGTGATGTCTCCACACCCACTTTGCCTCCATATCCTCTCAGCCAGCCCTTGGGGTCTTAGATTCAAATGCTGCTTCCCAGCCTCAGGGCTTTGGGTGGGGGCAGGGCTGCTATTCAATGTGAGATTAAGTTCAGGTGCTCAGGTGGGGGCAGGGCTGCCACTTGGCACTCAGTTCCCTCAGGGGGTTTATGTGGAGATCTTCAACAATGGATCCAAGCTCCTGCCCGCCTTGGGAGCCCCTGTCCCCTGCTGCCTTGGCTGCTGCTTCCACTGCTGCCTCCTGAGGGTGCCTGAGTTATGGGGACACTCCACTCCCCTCTCAACCAGCCAGAGAGACCCTCTCACTGACCTTCGGCACCTGTGGGTGAAGGGACCCGCGTTGCTGCTGGAGATTCTGCCCCTGAAGCCTGCTTGGATCTGCTCCTCTCAGTGCAGCATAGCCAAGGCAGGGCTTGGCTCTGCTCTGGGTCCAGTGCACGATGGACCTTTCACGTAGGTTTTTTCAGGGCTCTCTGGAACAGAAATCTCCTCCAGTCTGTTGTTCTGTGGCTTCTGCTGCTCCCGAATTTGTTGGGAGTTCTTCTTTACAGGTATTTTATGGGCTGTGGGTTTCGGAGCTAGCATATGTGTCTTTCTACTCCTCCATCTTGGCTCCTCCCCCTGTTGCCTCAATTCTTATGAAAGATATCCAAAGATACCTTGGGCAAGCGTGAGTTTGATACACCCCTCTCCCCTTTACATGAGCCTTTCAGCTATCCTCTCTCTCACATGCATAGACATATCTCTATCTATCTGTTTCATCTTTCTCTGTCTCTATTATCTGTTTCTATCTAGGTATCTATATCATCTTTATTCATTTATTTATCACCTATTTATTGATCTCCATCATCTATTTATTGATCTCTATCATTTATCAATTTCTATCATTTGTTTCTATCTAACTATATTTATCATCTATATATCTCTATCTAAAACTTATTGGTAGCATTTAGCTCTTCTGCTGTTTGCAAAATAAAGCTCTTGGCCTATAATATTTGATAGACAGCAATATCAATAGTTACCAGCATTGTGACAAGAAAATGAAAAGGAAAGTATTGTAATCATTGGACTAAACCTGTGATTTCACCTGGTATAGTGAGCACTGTAAAACTCCCTCTGTCAGGGAAGAAAAGTACCTGCTCCAGAGCTTATACACTTAAATATTTTCCTGACTGTGCTGAGACCCTAATGACTTGGCTCACATAACCCCCCAATGCGGATGGGGTTGAATGTAGGTTTTCCTGTTTCTCAGGCTTTCCATATCCACTACACTGCTTCTCAATGCAGTCCCAGCCTGTCTTAAAAGAAGGTAGTCTCCAACAATATTCTAGTCCCAGAGGCCTTTGCCCTGAGCAGATCCTCTGAGCAAAGTGATTGGTACAGATTTTGAAAGATTGCGATTTGAAACGAGCTAACCTGATTCTTCTTTTAGCTTTCCTTTTGTAATTCCATTGCCTGTTAAGGGTTATATTCTAAACCAATAAAACATCTGATTCAGTCCAAATGGACCTAGCACTTCACATTGTCCCTCCCTAGATAAAACCATCCATCTTCCTACATGTTGGGGATTTGGTCCAGTTTATAATTCAGAACCTGGTTCTAAGAAGTAGCAAGACTGTGAAGCATTATACACCAAATATGAAGCAAATGTTTGATGAATGGATAAATAAATTGAAAAATGAATAAGAAAATGAATGAATAGGTTTTCCTCATTCCTGCTGCAACCAACTCAATATGAGTCCACATTTCCTAAAATGAGTCACAAAATGCTGGGTATCCTCAGCACCCAAGAACCAAGGGTAATTATCAGAATTATCAGAACTGTCCCGTAACTTCTCCACACTCCCCCCATTCCCACCCACACTCTAATTTGCATCAAAGCAATTTGGAAAAAACTCAGCCTAAAATCAGAACAGGTACTCTGTCAAGCTGCAGGTGTGCAGGCAAACTTGGACTCTAAACAGTGCTTTTGATGATTCTAGATTGCCTACAGCATGGTCTAACACTTCTCTTGCCATAAACCCAGGTCCCACAGAGGCCAAAAGAAAAAATTTCCTTGGCCCAAGAGTACAGGATCAAGTCCCTGGTGAGCTAATGAACTGGATTTCAAAGGAACATGGATATTGTGTAGCATATAACTGTAACTAGCTGTAACTGAGTTGGCTTCACTCCTTTTATGAATAACCATCTGATATTTATTTTGTGGATCTTTTTTACTTTTTTTAGAGAAGCAATGTGGCATAAAGACTACAGTGCTAGACACTTACTGTGACCCCTAAACAAAAGTTGATTTTGAACCTTAGTTTCCTTAATTGTAAAATGGGGATAAGAAAACCTATCAGACTTAGTTCGCAGATTTACTGCAAGGTTCAAATGAAATAATGTATGAAAGACACTTTACAAAATTTAAAGTATTACAAGTCTATTATTATTCAAATTTGAGTGTGGTTCCAGACCTCCATAATAAAGTAAATAACACAATAAAGAAAGTCACATTCTTTTTCTATTTTTTATCTTGGATTTTTATCCCCTGCCCCACAAAAAATACATGGAAATGAAAAACTTTTCTAATTCATCTTCTAAAATTTAGTTCAGGAGAAATCAAAATACAAATTTGTGGGATGTTTTCTTCCCTTTTTATCTCCTGTCTCATTTCTTGAACATGACCATGACTTTATTACATGGTTATCTCCTCAGTCCAACTTCTAACTTCACTCATTCATTTCAATAAACATATATTGCAAGTATGTGCAAGGCACTCAATTAAACTCTAGGGAAGATACAGATATAAATGAGACACAGTCCTTGTCCTCAGAGCATACAATATAGAAAAAGAGAAAAAAATATATTAATATATAGGTAAAATATAGCATAAGTTTACAAAAGTGTGTAAAATAGATGCCAACAAAATGTTTTGAGATTTCGAGTGTGGAGTTATTATTTCTAATTTAAGGATGAGAGAGAGAAAATGTAAAAGTTTCATGGAATCCTTTAAGTTTGGACTTGAGAGATGAGTAGGATTTCAGCTGATAGAGATGGCATTTCAAGTATATGGAATGCCATAAACCAAGATACAATGATGGGAAAGCAAATGTTTTCAATAATGAGAAGTAGTAGACCCAGTGATGGAGAGGTGGGGATGGTAACATAAAGAAGCTTCTCCAAGAAGTATCATTTTACAATTTTTGGCCCTCCCTGAGGTAAGTAACAATTATCACTTTAAGGAAGGACTTTAGCAATTCTAAGTGGTTGGTGCAATCCAAGCTAGTTGACATTCCTCTACATCATGGCATTAGAGTTCAGAGTAGTCATGGGTGCCACAGGGCAATGCCTCTCAACCACAGAAGATACTTAGGTTGTCCATTATTGTACTTCAATGAGAGAAACAAGTACTATATCTGTAATCATGTCTTCCTGGGGCCCTCCCTACCCACCCTCATTGAGAAAGCATGCAATTTAATATAGGTTATACATGTGTAGCCATGCAAAACACTTCCACAACAGTCATGTTGTGGAAGACTAACCATATTTCCCTCTATCCTTTTCTGCCCTCCATTTATTCCATTCTCTTCCTTGACCTGTTCCCCCACAATAGTCTTTGCTTCTGATTACCCCTTCCTCCAAACTGCTGTCCCTCATATTATCCTTCCTCTCCTATTCTCTTCCCCCTCTGCCTTCCTGTAGGATAAGATAGATTTCCATACCCAATCAAATGTAAGTTATTCCCTCCTTAAGCCAAATTCCATGAGAGTATGGCTCATTTATTCCCTCTCACCTCCCCCCTCTTTCCCTCCATTGTAAAAGCTCTTTCTTGCCTCTTTTATATGAGATGATTTCCTACCTTCTACCTCTCCTTTTTCTTTTCTTCTCCCAACACTTGATTTTATTTATTAGATATCTTCCCTTCATATTCAGCTCACCCTGTGCCCTCTGTCTATATATGTATACTTACATGCATATATACGTACATACACAAGCACACACATATATACATACATACACATATACCTACACGTATATAAGATATATATACACATATATACACAATATAGATATAGATACACAAACACATATGTATATATGCATATATACATGTGTGTGCATGTGTGTATATATACAGATATTGAGAAAGGTCTCATGAGTTACAAATATCATCTTTCCATGTGGGAATGTAAACAGTTCAGCTTTGATGAGTCCCTTATAGCTTCTCTTGCTTGTTTACCTTTTTATGTTTCTCTTCATTCTTGTATTTGAAAATCAAATTTTTTATTCAGTTCTGGTCTTTTCATCAAGAATGCTTGAAAGTTCTCTGTTTCATAGAAATTCCATTTTTTCCCCAAAGTATTATACTTAGTTTTGCTGGGTGGGTGATTCTTGGTTTTAATCCTAGTTCCTTTGACCTCTGGAATATCATGTTCCATGCTGTCATATCCCTTAGTGTAGAAGCTGTTAATCCTGTGTTATCCTAATTGTGTTTTCACAATATTTGAATTGTTTCTTCCTGGTTGCTTGTAATGTTTTCTCCTTGACCTGAGAACTCTGGGATTTGATTACAATATTCCAAGGTATTTTCCTTTGGGGATTTCTTTCAGGAGGTGATCAGTGAATTCTTTCCCATTTCTATTTTACCCTCTGGTTCTAGAATATCAAGGCAGTTTTCCTTGATAATTTCTTGAAAGATGATGTCTAGGCTCTTTTTTTATCATAGTTTTCAGGTAAACCAGTAATTTTTAGATTATCTCTCTTGGACCTATTCTTCATGTCAATTGTTTATCTAATGAGATATTTCACATTGTCTTCTATTTTTTCATTCTTTTGGTTTTATTTTATAATTTATTGATTTCTCTTAAAGTCATTAACTTCCATTTGTACCATTCTAATTATTTAGGAATTATTTTCTTCAGTGAGTTTCTGGCCCTCCCTATTCATTTGACTAATTCTGCTTTTTAAACATGCTTCTCCTCATTGACTTTTTGGATCTTTTTAGCCATTGGGGTTAGTCTATTTTTAAAGCTGTTATTTTCTTCAGCATTTTTGGGAGGTCTCCTTTAGCAAGCTGTTCACTTATTTTTCATGATTTCTTTTAATTGCTCTCATTTCTCTTCCCAATTTTTCTTCTACTTCTCTTACTTGATTTTCAAAATCCTTTTAGAGCTCTTCGATGACCTGAGACCATTTCACATTTTTCTTGGAGGCTTTGGATGTAAGAGCCTAGACCTTTCTGTCTTCCTCCAGTTGTAGGCTTTGTTCTTCCTCGTTGTAAGAAAGTACCGTCTCACCAAGAAATTAACCTTCTATATTCTTATTTTTCCCCATTTTGGTCATTTTCTCAGTCAGTTACTTGACTTTTGAGCTCTTTGTTAAGTGGAGGTTGTACTGCAACAACTTTTAGGGGTTTTGTGCAGCTGTTTTCAGAGATGTCTCTGGGGACTTCTAAATTCTCAGTTCCTTCAAGTGGTATGATCAAAGGAGAGGTGTCTTCTCCTCTCCTGATCTGCACTCTTTTCAGCAACCATACGTATGCTTTTCTGCCCTGGAACTGTGAGTAGGATTCCCTCTCCATAACCACTACCACTTCTGCCATGCTAGTGCTCCTTCTCACCCCAGGACTGTGACCCAGATCAGCCCCTTGATTCCCCCACTGTCTGTAGGCCAAGGGCTACAGAAACAGCTATTGCTGCAGCTGTGGCTGCCACCATCCTGGGGCTGGGGCTGGGGTTAGGGTCAGACCAAGTTCCTCTTTGACCCAGGTGAAAGACCTTTACTACTGACCATAGAAGCTGTCTTTGGCATTTGTGTGTTGAGAAGTCTGAAAATTGCTACTGCTACTAGTGATTCAATGCCCTGAGGCTTACTCCAGTCTACTCTGTGATGGCATGGTGCATGCTGGACTATATTCCACTCTCAGCCCATTGTAATAGATCCTTTCTGTCAGCCTTCCACAATGTCTTGGGCTGGAAATATGTTTCACTCTGTCATTTTGTGGCTTCTGCTGCTCCAGAATTTGTTTAGAGTCATTTTTACATGTATTTTGAGGGGTTTCGGGGGAGAGCTTAGGTAGGTCCCTGCTTCCACTCTGCCATCTTGGCTCTGCCCCCTCCCTCCTTTTCTTAAGAGTGTTTCCTTTAACTCATCATGGCAAATGCTGTCCACATCCAAAGGAAGAGTTACGGAGTCTGGATGTAGATCAAAGCATACTATTTTCACTTTTTTGTGTGCTTTTTTCCCTTTTGTTCGGTTTCTTCTTTTGCAACATGGCTGACACGGAAATGTGTTTAACATGATTGAACATGTATAACCTATATCAAATCACTTGCCATCTTGGTGAGGCAGAAGAAGAGTCAAGGAAGGAGAAAATTTTGGAAATTAGTTTTTTAAAAATGAATGCTGAAAGCTATCTTTAATGAAAAATATATCATTTGCCAACCAAAAAAAAGTGTTTCCCTCACAGGTTTCAGCCTCTGAAAATGAGGAAGAGAAGTAGATATCCTCCTTGCTCCCCATTTTCGCTTCCAGACCCTCTCTCTTCTGCTATTGCTCAATTGTATCTCTTCCTTTGATGCTCTTCCCATTAAGATATATTAGCTTACTCAGATCCAGGTTTGAGGGAGATTGCAGTTATTTACCATCTCCCAGATATTCTTCTCCCTTCCTCAATCAATTCAGGACCTGGCTCAGTCTTCTTCTCCACCCCAATCCTCATATTAACATTTAGTTGATGTCAATATAGACATTATCTCAAATATCCTAGCCTCTCAGTTCAACAATGTCCAAAACTTCCATGGCCCACCTTCACTCTAGTTCAACTACACAAATTATCTCTCTATCACCCTCTCTGATACAACTACTCCAAATATCTTCTATTTTCAAGCCCCTACCCATCATATTCTCATTTCTCTCTCTCAGCAGAGGACCTCACTTGATATTTTTTCTGAAACAGTAAAAGCCATTTGCCATTATCCTTCATCACAAAATCCCTTGAGATGATTCCCATTCTCTACTCCTTTTCTGTAGTTGCAGATGATTAGCTAGACTTTCCACAGAAGTCAACTCCTTTACCTTTATCTCTAATCCTATTCTCTTCCATTTCATCTACAAGTTGGTCCTTACAACAATCCCTTCCTCTCTCATCTTCAATCTCTCTGTCTATTGGCTGCTTTCTGGCTGCTTACAAACATGTGCAAGTCTACATACAACCACAATCACTAAGTTTTTGCTGTGTGTGTATATATTTAGGTATATATATGTGTGTACATATATGTACATATATGCACATACTACATACATATATACATATATGTGTGTGTGTCCTATTTAATAGTAACTATCTTAGGAAAAACATCATGGCCTCTACTTCTTTTTTTCTTATCTTTAGCTTAGCTTATCTCTGACCTCTGACAACACTTAATGGAAACCAGGTCTTTGCAAGATTAGTATTGGTCTCTTAATTAAAAGACTTGATGTGCCTCCCTGTATTATTTAATACTACTCCCCAAGCCCCTCTTCCTGGATGCTCTCTCTTCCTTTAGTTACCAAGATGTTGATATTTCCTGGTGCTCCTACCCTTCTAGCTGCTCCTTCTCAGTCTCCTTTCCTAAATTATCATTCATGTCCTGCCCCCTAACCATGAGTGTCCCTCAAAGTTTTGTATTCTCCCTTCTCCACACCCTCTCAATGACCTCAACAGATTCCAATGACTTGAATGTCATCTCTATGTAGTTGATTCTAAATGCTGCATTTCCAGCCATAGTCTTAAATGCCAGTCCTTTAGAATCAATTGCCCATTTTCAAATTAATATCTTTGTAATCATCTCAGAATTCCAAAACAGAGCTCAATATTTATGCCCCATTCCCCAATTCTCTTCCTAAATTTCCCATCATCCTAAACTCTTGCCTGTACTTCAATCTCCAAGTCTATTTGGTTTTCAAATCTTGTTGGCCCTTTCTCTACAATTCTTTTGACATCTGTTCCTTTCTTTCCATTCACATCACCCCCCCATTCTTATCTTTATCACCTCTTTCCTTGACCATTACAATAGCCCCCTAATCAGTTTTCTTATCTCCAGCTTCTCTCCTTTCCAATACAATCTTCATACAGCCACCATATCAATATGCCTAAAGCTTAAAAAGCTCCAGTAGCTCCATGTGGATTCTAGGATCAAATATAAGTTGCTCTGCTTATCATTCACAATCTGGCCCCAGCTCACCTTTCCAGGTGTAGACATTAGTCCTTATCATCCATAGTAAACTCCAGCCAAACTGGCTGCTCTTCTTTCTACCCAACAGCCCAACTCTTGTCTCTGTGCCTTTGCCCAGGCTATCCTGTCCTCTTCTTTTCTCACTTTTATCTCTAAGAATCCCTTACTTCCTTCAAATCCTAGCTCAAGGGTCATTTTTAATAAGAGACCTTTCCTAATCCTTTAGTTCCCAGGACTCTCATGTCCCATCTCTAGGAATTAGCTTGTACATGTATCTGCTATTGCCTCTGAAATACTTGTTAAATCTTTTGACAGGAGGGATGTTTCATTCCGTCTTTGTATCCCCAGTGTCTGGTGAAGCGCTTCACACATACTAAGCACTTGATAAATGCTTGTTGAACAAATGAATAAAAAAAAATCTGATTGTGCTGGATGAGTGAATATTAGAATATGTCTAGACAAGAAGAGACAAGATTATATGTATATACATACACATATACACACAGATGTATATATATAAATTGTATATGCATATACACATATCATACACATACATATATGTGTATGATATGTGTGTGTATATATACATGTACATGTATATACATATACATACACACACAGTGTTAAATGCCAAGCTAGGCTAAGGAACACGGAATTTATTTAGGAGGCAATAAGGAGTATCTAGATGGTAATGAGTACAGTTATCTGCCTCCCTTCTCAGGACATCAGACTCCAGGGGAAACCTAGTGTATGTGGTTGGTCATGATTGGTGCAGGTCACAAAATGGATCTTCTCCCTTTCAGTGTTGTAGGTAATATGAAAGACTAGACAGACTGATAAATCCAGATGAACTTAGAACACCTAAGTTCAAATCCTGGTATGGACATGTACTAACTCTAGTATGATTCTGTTGCTTAAGCTCTCTGAGCCTCAGTTTGATCATGTGTGAAAAGGGAATAATAATATTTGTGATGATCCACCTTGCATGGTTTTACAAATTTTAAAACTCTACAGAAGTACTAATGATTATTTTGTACCTCCATAGGAGATTAGTGATGTGCAACCGACGCAGTGATATCTACGTCTCCATAGCTTTCAGAAGCCACACAGTCAATGAGGAGAAAATGACCACTCCTGGGCATTAATCCTCAGGTCCTATCAGGCATTGTCCTTAACTGAATAGGAAAATCAGATGTATCAGGCAACAGTGGGGTAACAACAATGATAATAATTAACAATAACTAGCATTTATATAATACTTAAAAGTTTTCAAAGCATTTTACAAATATCTCACTTTATCCTCACAAAAAAACCATGAGACATTAATACTGTTATTATCCCCATTTTATACATAAGGAAACTGAGGCAGATGGAGGCTAAATGACTTAGCTAAGAATACACAGTTAGGAATCTTAGCCTAGATGTGAACACAGGGCTTCCTGACTCCAAATCCAGAGCTCTATCCACTGTGCTATGTAACTGCTTCAAAGTAGGAAACGATATGAGCAAACTGAGTACCTTATACATTTAGGAATAAATAAAGATGACACATCTACCCAAAGGGTAGCCAAATAACTTTCTGTGAAAGACAACGTATCATAATAAACAAAGACATCAGCGCATAAAGTCAGGAAGCTCTGGGTTCAAATCATGATTCTGAGGCTTATTCACTCTAGAACTATAACCATGTTACTTAACTGATGGAAAACTCAATTCCCTTATCTATTACATGTGGATAATGATATCTGTAATGTTTGCTTCAGTATATATAGTGCTTTGTAAGCATTGAAGTGTTACATAAATGTTAGTTATTATTATCTCTGCACTCAGTGAAAGTCTCACTTCATCGTTAGAAGCCCTGATGAAAGTTTTATCATCTTCCTTAGCTCTCTCATTCTGCAGAGTTAAGCATCAGCATTGGTTTTGCCAACAGCCTTAGCTAAGATGAGCTTCTGAGCTGGGGTAACCCCATTTTATTTTATTACTCACTTAAACTTAATTTATTTTTAGAAAGGAAATATCTAAAGAATCCAGTGACATCTAGTGCTCAGTCATTACCCATTTCCCAGTTCTCTGTCTCTTTCTCTCTCTCTTAGAACTACACACCCTTGTATCAGAAAGACACAAGGCCTGACCAAATGTTGCAGGCTTTGGAAACCTAAATCTGCCCACTTCTACAAGAATGTAATCCTCTGCTGACTAATCACTCCCTTACCAAAGATATTTGACTCTATGACATCCTATAATTTGTGGGCAGCAATTTCTTTTTCTTCCCCTGATATACGTACCTACCTAATGCATCATATGAGCATGAGATTCATTAATCTCCAAACCTCCTGGAGACCAAAAGACTGAATGTAGAATAATATTGTTTTGTTTATCCTGAAAATACACAAATGCTGTGTGTGTGTGTGTGTGTGTGTGAGAGAGAGAGAGAGAGAGAGAGAGAGAGAGAGAGAGAGAGAGAGAGAGAGAGAGAGAGAGAGAGAACACATATACATATTGGGCAGACATAGATAGCATTTACTGTATTTTCATAGGTAAGAGCTATCCTATACAGTTTTTTTTTCCCATTTAAAATATTCAGAACTCATCATGGCCAGCATTTGCTATCAGGTTTGAAATGAGGACGAAAATAAATTAGAGGCATAAGCAAGGGGTGGGTGGTGACAGCAGGGAAACAACAACTCTAAACTGGAAAATAGCTGCTTGGAGTATTTTTTGAGAAGAGACCAAAAAAGTAGAATTGAATGTCAGCCTCTGAAAGGGCTTCAAATGATTATATTTTGAATGAGGAAAAACAAATCAATAAAAGACTCATTTATGTCTTTGCTATCTCCCTCCAGTGTCTGTCACCACTGGGCCTCCAAGTGATTACCATATACCAGAGGACTGTTGTTTTGGTTAGGGTGAGGGAGCATCCATCCATGAGAAGCCATCTACTTCTATGTTCAGTCATTCAGTCATGCCCGACTCTCCATGACTGCACGGGCTACAGCACATCAAGCCCTTTGATCCACCACTATCTCTCAAAGTCTGTCCAAGTTCATGCTCATTGTTTCCATGACACTATTTATCCATTTTTTCCTCTGGCATTCTCTTTTCATTTTGCCTTCAATCTTTCCCAACATCAGAGTCTTTTCCAATGAGTCCTGCCTTCTCATTGTGTCTAGTGATAACCTCTGTGGGACCTTCTTCAAAACAGAAACTGGTGAGAGGAAAAATCAAAAACCAATCCATGTATCTATTTCCTTATCATACATAAGATCCTACAGAGAGCTAGATGGGACCATAAAGGCCATTGAACTCTATCCCCTAATTTCCCAAGGAAACTAAGCTACTTACCCAAGATGAAAGGGTATATAGACACAGGTAGGCTCATAGATTTAGAGTTAAAATGGGTCTTTGAGGCCAATGATTCCCTCTCAATTTTCTATATGAGGAAAATGAGGTACCCAGGAGGCTAACTAGCCAAAAGATCATATGAATCATATAGATAATAAGGGTCAGAGCCAGAATTTGAATCCAGGACTTTTGACTCCAAATCCAGTGTTTGCAACTTTTAAGTTTTGCTCAGAGTGCTTTCTTAATCATTATTTCATCTAGTCCTCACAGCAATCCTCCAAGGCAAGCAGACCACATATTTTTATTCCCCATTTTTAGGTGAGGAAACTGAAGTTCAGAGAAGTTATGTTTTGTCTAAGTTACTAGCAATTATTTAAGAATTGCAGGGAAGTGGGGTGTGTCCTTACCCTGAGGATGGAGCAGGATGGTGAGTAGGAATAGTAAAAGGAAGGCAGGTAATCAGAGCAGATGGGAGAATATGCCTTTGTGTTTTTGGAGTCAAAGGACCTGGGTCCAAATTCTTTCTCTGCTAACTAATTGTCTGTGTGAATTTACAAGTCATTCACCATCTCTGGGCCTCAGTTTTCTTACCTATAAAAGAAAAGGTCTGGGCTGAGTGGTTTCTAAGGTTCCTTCTGAGCATAGATCTACAGACCTTTGTACAGGCTGTCTGTGATACCTGGGATGGTCACCCTCCTTGCTCTGATTCTTGGAATCTCTAGCTTCTTTTAAGGCTTAGATCAACTACCACCTCCTCCTACATATAGCTTTCCATGACCCCCTCAGTTTTCAGTATCCTTATTCCCTCAAATTTCCTTGGATGTATTCTGTTTTGACTTATATGTGTACATGTCATCTCTCCCATTAGAATAACAGAGTAAATTTTATCTTTTTTTTATTACAAGCATCTAGAACACTTTCTGGCACATAGTAGGTACTTACTGATTGATTGATATCAGGCTCTGTTCAAGTCACTAAAAATAACACCATCCCTACTCTCAGACACAGGAAGCACAGTTAAAATGAATGACAGAACTGATACTGAAACCCATTATTTCATGATTTCTGTTCTCATACTCTTTTTAACCTGCCTATGCAAAGAAGTGTTGGGTGTTGAGATTCGAAGTGAGTGAAACAGATCATAGAGGTAGAGTTAGAAGGTGCCTTTAGTAGCCATTAAGTGAACTCTTTTGCAGATAAAAAAACTAAGGCAAAGAAAGGTTAAGTGATTTTCCCCGGGTTCTATAGCTAGTCAGTATCTGAGGTAGGGTTTAAGTACGGGTCTTTCTGACTCTAAGACCAGTGCTCCATCCATTGCACTATCCAATTGGCCTTCAACAATTTTATTCAATTTTGCCAGTTACCTTATAAGTCCACACTCCTATACTTGGCACTTGCATAAAGACAAGAAAATAGAGAAAAAAACACAGAAGGATCTAAGTGAGGATGAATTGAGACTTCTTCTTCACCCACCTCCTCCAAAAAATGAATGTTTAAAATATATCTTAGAGAAGTAGAACAAGAATGATGGAGTAAATGCAGGAACTCTCCTAAACTCTCTCAAATTCCCCTCCAAACAACTTGAAAATATCAACTCAAATTGAATATTGAAGCAATAGACCCAACAAAAGGTCAGGATGAAACAATTTTCCAGTCTAAGATAACTTAGGAGGCAGTTCTTGCAGGAGGCTACAACAGCAGAGGAATCAACAGCTTCAGAAGCTCTCAGCTTACATATGGTAAGAGGGTCAGACAACTGATCAGGAATAGATTAAAGTGGACTTTTTGCTGTCACTGATGTCAGGACCCTTCTACATTGCCCAGACACCATTCTAGGTCACAGTTCCAGGGTGAAGTGGAGCTGCCACAGGGAAACAGGAACCCTGAACATAGTCACAGATCAGAGAAGAGTGCTTGAGGTTACTATCAAAGAAGCAAAACTCTTTGTCCCAGTCCCAAAGAAGACAGTAACAGTGGCACTTGTGGCTACAGGAAAACAGGGGACAGAATTACAGATCCCATGCCAAGAGGAGTGATAGCATTGTGGCCACAGGGGAGAAGGGTCCTGGTCATAGCTCCAGAATGGCGAAGAGGACTTTTTGTTGCTCACAAAGAATTAAGGACCCTGATTTCAGTTTCAAGACAGAAAGAAGCTTTGGCAGAAGCTTTGGCTTCAGGTGCAAGAGAGCAGTGGATCCAGTTACAAGATCAAGAGGAGTATGCTAGTGACTACAGAACAAGGCCCCTTCCTGGGTAGAAACCAAAGCACAGACCATGAGAACAGTGACCACACATCATCTTAGATTCATACCACCTTGAAAGCACTAAAAACTTACAGACCCTCAGAACTAGCTCTGAAAATAGCAGCATGAAAAGCATGACACTTGGGACAGTACCCCCTCCAGCCCGAGCACAGAGCCCAACTTTAACATAAAGTTACAAATCAAGAAATAGGCTGGATAAAAATGAACAAAAAACAACAAAAGAACCTGATAACAAAAAGTTACTGCAATGACAGGGAAGATTAAGACACAAACTCAGAAGAAGACAGCAATGTCATGACAGCTACAAGCACAGTCAAAAAGAAAAATGTGACTTGAACACAAGCCCAACAAGAATTCATGGAAAAGGTCAAAAACAATTTTAAAAATCAAATAAAGCAGTCAGAGGAAAAATTTGGAAAATAAATGAGAGTGGTGCAAAAAACCCCACAAATTTATGAAAAGAGAATGTAAAGCTTAGAAAGAGAGGCACAAAAATACTGAAAAAAAATAACACTTTAAAACAGAATTGGTCAAATGATAAAAGATGCATAAAAATCTACTGAAGAGAATTCCTTAAAAAGCAAAAAAGTGTAAATAGAAAAAGAGATACAAAAACTCACTGAAGAAAATAATTTCTTAAAAATTAGAACTGGGTAAGTGAAACCCAATGACTCCATGAGACCTCAAGAAACAACTGGACAAAGTAAAAAAAAAATGACAAAATAGAAGAAAATGTGAATTTTTTCATTGGAAAAACAACTGACCTAGAAAATAGATCCAGGAGAGATAATTTTAAAACTATTGTACTACTTGAAAGCCATGATCAAAAAAAGAGCATGCACATAATATCTCAAGAAATTACCAAGAAAATCTGTTCTACTATCCTAGAACCAGAGGGTAAAATAGAAAATTAAAGAATCCATCAATCACTTCCTGAAAGAGATCCCAGAATGAAATGCCCTGGAATATTACAGCCAAATTCTAGAGCTCTTGAGTCAAGGAGAAAATATTGCATACAGTCAGAAAGAAATAATTCAGATATAGTGGATTCACAGTCAGGATCACACAAGACTGCATAGATTCTACATTAAAAAGTTCAGAAGGCTTGAAATAAGATATTCTGGGAGGTAAAGGACCTAGGACTACAACCAAAAATAACTGCACAGCAAAACTGAGTATAATCTTTCAAAGGGAAAAGAATGATACTTGATGAAATAGAGAACTTCCAAGCATTCCTGGTGAAAAGACCAAAGCTGAATGAATAAGACTTTCAAATACAATATTCAAGAGACACATAAAAAGGCACACATAAAAAATAAATTATAAGATATTTGATGAAGTTAAACTAGTTACATTCACACATGGTAAAATGATACTTTTAACTCCTAAAAATTTTATAATTATTAGAGCAGTTAGAAGGAGTATGCATTGACAGATGATGGGGGTGTGAGTTGATTATGATTGGATGCTTTTTTTTTTAATTAAAGGACTAGAAAGAAGGGATGCATTTTGATAAAGGAGAAGGGAAAGGAAGAAAAGGGGAAATTATCTCATATAAAAGAGCATCTAAAGGAAAAACGTTTACAGAGGAAAGGAAAATGGGAGTGTGGTGGGCAATTCTTGAACTTTGTTCTCATCAGAATTGGAACAAAGAGGGAATAACATATATAGTCAGTTGGGTATAGAACTCTAGTTTACCCAACAAAGAAGTAGAAGAGGAAGGATATAAAAAGTGGAGGAAGAAGTAATAGAAGGGAGAGTGGGTTAAGGGACATAGTGGTCAGAAACAAAACAAATTTTAGAGAATGGACAGGGTAAAAAGAGAAAGAGAAAAGAATAAATGAGAAAAACAGGATAGAAGGAAATTAACAGTTAATAATCATAGCTATGAATATAAATGAGATGACTCTACCAATAAAATGGAAGTGGATAGCAGAATGAATTAAAAAACAGAATTCAACAATATATTAATTAGAAGAAAACACACTTGGAAAAGAAAGACACACGTGGAGCTATGATAAAGGGTTGGAGCATAATCTATTATACTTCAATTATTATGATAGGTTTTTGGAGAAAATTGAATAAGAATAGAAAGAAGTGTATGTTTTTTTTCTTAGATACACATGGTACTTTCACAGCAATTGACCATGTGTTAGGGCCAAAAACCTCCCAACCAAATGCAGAAAACAGAAATATTAAATGTATCATTTTCAGACAATATGCAATGAAAATTATATTCAATAAAAGGCCATGGAAACATGGATTAAAAATTAATTGGGGCAGAGCCAAGATGGCAGAGTAGAAAGATGCACATACACATAGCTCTGAACCCACAACCCATAGAACGACTACAAGGAAGTAACTCACGGCGAATTCTGCACCCAGAGGCCACAGAACATTGGAGCGAGGGAGATTTCTGTTCCGGAGAGACCTGCAAACCTCTCGCAAAAGGTCCTTCATACTGCAGACTGGGCCCCGGGACTGGGAGCTGAGTGCAGCCCTGCAGTGGCCGCGGCACCAAGAGGAAAAGATCCGAGCGGGCTTCAGGGACGGGATCTCCAGCAGCCACGTGGGTCCCTCCACCCACAGAGGGACCTGCAAACCTCTCACAAAAGGTCCATCACGCTGCAGACGCAGAGCCCAGCCCAGACCTGCCGCGGCCGCAGCACCAAGAGGAATAGATCCGAGCGGGCTTCAGGGATGGGATCTCCAGCGGCCGCACAAGTCCCTCCACCCACAGGTGACGGGGGTCGGTGAGAGAGTCTCTTTGGCAGGTCAAGGGGGGAGTGGGGTGCCCCCATGGCTCGGGCCCCCTCAGGAGACAGAAGCTGAGGAGCGGCGGCAGACCAGGGCTCCCCAAGCAGGCAGGAGCCTGGATCCATTGTTGAAGGTCTGTGCATAAACTCCCTGAGGGAACTGAGCCTGAGAGGCGGCCCTGCCCCAACCTGAGCATCTGAACTTAATCTCACACTGAATAGCAGCCCTGCCCCCGCCAAAAGCCCTAAGGCTGGAAGCAGCATTTGAATCTCAGACCCCAAGCGCTGGCTGGGAGGATCAGGAGGCAAGGTGGGTGTGAGGAAAATATTCAGAGGTCAAGTCACTGGCTGGGAAAATGCCCAGAAAAGGGAAAAGAAATAAGACTATAGCAGGTTACTTTCTTGGTGAACAGGCATTTCCTCCCTTCCTTTCTGATGAGGAAGAACAATTCTTAGCATCAGGCAAAGACATAGAAATCAAGGCTTCTGTGTCCCAGCCCACCTAATGGGCTCAGGCCATGGAAGAGCTCAAAAAGAATTTTGAAAATCAAGTTAGAGAGGTGGAGGAAAAGCTGGGAAGAGAAATGAGAGACATGAAGTCAAAGCGTGAACAGCAAATCAGCTCCCTGCTAAAGGAGACCCAAAAAAATGTTGACGAAAATAACACCTTGAAAACTAGCCTAACTCAATTGGCAAAAGAAGTTCAAAAAGCCAATGAGGAGAAGAATGCTTTCAAAAGCAGAATTAGCCAAATGGAAAAGGAGATTCAAAAGCTCACTGAAGAAAATCGTTCTTTCAAAATTAGAATGGCACAGATGGAGGCTAAGGACTTTATGAGAAAGCAAGAAATCACAGAACAAAGCCAGAAGAATGGAAAAATGGAAGATAATGTGAAATATCTCATTGGAAAAACAACTGACCTGGAAAATAGATTCAGGAGAGACAATTTAAAAATTATCAGACTACCTGAAAGCCATGATCAAAAGAAGAGCCTAGACATCATCTTTCATGAAATTATCAAGGAAAACTGCCCTGAGATTCTAGAACCAGAGGGCAAAATAAATGTTCAAGGAATCCACAGAACACCGCCTGAAAGAGATCCAAAAAGAGAAACTCCTAGGAACATTGTGGCCAAATTCCAGAGTTCCCTGGTCAAGGAGAAAATATTGCAAACAGCTAGAAAGAAACAATTCAAGTATTGTGGAAATACAATCAGGATAACACAAGATCTAGCAGCTTCTACATTAAGGGATCGAAGGGCATGGAATAGGATATTCCAGAAGTCAAAGGAACTAGGACTAAAACCAAGAATCACCTACCCAGCAAAACTGAGTATAAAACTTTAGGGGAAAAATTGGTCTTTCAATGAAATAGAGGATTTTCAAGCATTCTTGATGAAAAGACCAGAGCTGAAAAGAAAATTTGACTTTCAAACACAAGAATGAAGAGAACCATGAAAAGGTGAACAGCAAGGAGAAGTCATAAGGGACTTACTAAAGTTGAACTGTTTACATTCCTACATGGAAAGACAATATTTGTAACTCTTGAAACACTTCAGTATCTGGGTACTGGGTGGGATTACACACACACACATGCACACACGCACACATACATAGAGAGAGAATGCACAGAGTGAATTGAAGAGGATGGGATCATATCTTAAAAAAAATGAAATCAAGCAGTGAGAGAGAAAGATATTGGGAGGAGAAAGGGAGAAATTGAATGGGGCAAATTATCTCTCATAAAAGAGGCAAGCAAAAGACTCATTAATGGAGGGATAAAGAGGGGAGGTGAGAGAAAAACATGAAGTCTACTCTCATCACATTCCACTAAAGGAAAGAATAAAATGCACACTCATTTTGGTATGAAAACCTACCTTACAATACAGGAAAGTGGGGGATAAGGGGATAAGCAGGGTGGGGGGGATGATAGAAGGGAGGGCATGGGGAGGAGAGTGCAATTTGAGGTTGACACTCATGGGGAGGGATAGGATCAAAAGAGAATAGAAGTAATGGGGGACAGGAGAGGATGGAGGGAAATATAGTTAGTCCTATACAACACAACTATTACGGAAATCATTTGCAAAACTACACAGATTTGGCCTATATTGAATTGCTTGCCTTCCAAAGGGAAGGGGTGGAGAGGGAGGGAGGTAACGAAGTTGGAACTCAAAATGTTAGGATCAACTGTCGAGTAATGTTCTTGCCACTAGGAAATAAGAAATACAGGTAAAGGGGTATAGAAAACTCTCTGGCCCTACAGGACAAAAGAGAAGACGGAGACAAGGGCAGAGAGGGATGATAGAAGAGAGAGCAGATTGGTCATAGGGGCAATTAGAATGCTTGGTGTTTGGGGGGGGGAGGGGATAAAAGGGGAGAAAATTTTTAACCCAAAATTTTATGAAAATGAATGTTAAAAGTTAAATAAAAAAAAAAGAAAAAAATTAATTGGAACCTAAATAATCTAATCCAAAAGAATTATTGGGTCAAAGAACAAATCATAGAAACAATCAATATTTAATCAAAGATAATGATAATGAGATAAAAATTTACACAGTAAATGACCATAGTTATCTAGTGTTTGATAAACCTAAAGATTCAAGCTTTGGGACAAAAAAAAAGTCACTATTTGACAAAAATTGCTAAGAAAACTGAAAAGCATTTTGACAGAAACTAGGTATGGACCAACATCTCAAACTGTGTTCCACGATAAGGTCAAATGGGTACATGAATTAGACATGAAGGGTGATGTCATAAGCAAATTAAGGGAGCATGGAAAATTTAATCAGTCAGATACATGAATAAGAGAAGACATTATGACCAAACAAGAGATAGGGAGCATTAAGAGAAATAAAATGCATAATTTTCATTAACCTAAGAGGATTTTGAATAAATAAAAACCAATGCAGTCAAGATTAGAATGAAAGCAGAAAAATAGGAAGTAATTTTTCAGCAAGTTTCTCTGATAATTGGCCTCATTTTTCAAATATATCAAGAACTGAGTTGAATTTATAAAAAAAGAGAGCCATTTACCAATTGATAAATGATCAAAAGATAGGAATAGGTAGTTTTCAGAAGAAATCAAAACTGTCTATAGTCATATGACAAAAATGCTCTAAATCACTATTGATTAGAGAAATGTAAATTAAAACAACTCTAAGGTACTGGTTGACACGTATCAGATTGGCTAACGACAGAAAAGGAAAATGACAAATATTGGAGGGGATGCTGTCGGTGGAGTTGTGAACTAATTCAGCCATTCTGGAGAACAATTTATAACTATGTTCAAAGGGTTATAAAACTGTATATACCCTTTAATCAGCAGTCCCACTATTAGGTCTGTATCCCAGAGATCAGAAAGAAGGGGAAAGGACCTACACACACGCACACACGCACACACACACACACACACACACACACAAATTCATAGAAGCTTTTTTTGTGGTGACAAAAAATTAGAAATTGAGGGGATGCACATAGATTAGGAATGGCTGAATGATTTTTAGTGTATATTTGTGGTGGAATACTATTGTTTTATAAGAAATGACAAGCAGGATGATTTCAGAAAAAACCTAGGGAAATTTGTAGGAACTGATGCAAAATGATTAACAGCAATATTATACAGTGATAAACTGTACATGACTTAGCTATTATCAACAATACTCTAATCCAAGATGATTCCAAAAGATTTATGATGAAAAATGCTATCCACCCCATGCAAAGAATTGAGGCAGTATGAAATGCAGATCAAAGCATACTTTTTAATTTATTTCTTTTGGGTTTTTTTGGGGGGGTCTGTGTTTTGTTTTGCAACATGGCTAATATGGAAATATGTTTTTGCAGGACTTCTCATGTATAATGTGTATCTAATTCCTTACCCTTTCAAGGAAGGGGAAAGGAGAAAGAGGTAGGAAAATGTTTTGGAACTCAAAATTTTTAAAAATAAATGTTAAATTACATGTAATTGAGAAAAAACTAAGAGAAAAATATATTTTAAAAGAACAAAATAAAATGGAACACATCTTAAATACTGGAAGAAAAAAATCACTAGTTCCAAACCTTCAATTTACTTCCTGCTTCATAGAGAATATAATTGCTTCCTACTCTTTGAACCACAGAAGGAAGGAGAAGGTTAAGTATTCTGTGCACATGGTAGCCAGATTGAGATAGACAGACAACCATACACTCTTTTTGGAGCAAAGAAGGGCCTCTTTTTTCCAGTTCATACACAAGGATTTTATCATCTTCCCACTTGTGTGACTTCAGAAAAAAGAAAGAAACTTTCTTTGAATAGGATGTAAAGAACCAAGGCTATTGTCAACCTGAGACACAGGATACTACTTACAACTCACTTTTGGGGGAGCCCCCAGACACCAAATTCATTAATAACCCTACAAAGGCTTCATCCCTTTTTAAGGTTTAAATTAGATGGAAATCAGGGTAACCCAGAGAAAAGAAATGCAGCTGGACTAATTCTCTTCTCGCTTGGTATGCAAAATTTCTGGGATATTAATTGTGTCATAATTGAAGGAGTAGAATCACTGCAGGTAAAAAGAAATGCTTTGCTGAGATTTTAATGAGCTTTCTGCTTCCAAATTAACATATCTGACTAATGCTCAAATCCTCATTTCCTACCCAGATAAAATGCCTCAGTGAAGAAAACCAGACTACAGGATTGGGCCCTTAATTCCACCAGTAGATCCTTCTCTCTCTACTGCTGTGTCAGATTGACTTTTCTTGTCAACTAACAATAAGTTTGCAGAGAAAGAAGGTAGATTTACTCAGTAGTTATGCAAATAGGAATATGATTTTCTAGTTTCCTTTACCACAAATAATGATATAGTACTATATGCTGCATGCTCGTCATTGTGGTATGAACTCTCTCCCAGCACCAAATACATTGCCCTGTGGACACTCAATAAAACACTTCTTCAGCGGCTGGCTGGCATCTGAACTACCCTTTTCCATACACATATAGATGATTTTTCAGGATTTTCAAAGTGAAAGGATAACAGAGGGACCATCATACAAGGCTCTCAAGATGCATCTATGCAACAACACAATGGCATCTCACGTTTATGGAATGTTTTATAGCTATGAAGTGTTTTCATGTACACTCATCTCTTTTGCCCCACACCAACTTTGTGAGGTAGGCATTGCCCAAGTCATCCCCATTGTAGATATACAGAAGTTGAGGCTTACATGGGATAAGTGTCTGACTCAAAATTGCTTGACTTATAATCGTATTGATTCAGTACTTCTGACCCTAAGCCTAGCTGTCTTTATATTCAATTGCATTTATTCTCGCCAGGACTATCATTTAATTCATTCAAAGGATCATAGGTTTAGAGTCAAAAGGAATTTTGGAGGCCATCTGATTCAACTCCTGCAATTTATACATAAGACTACTAAGAGTCAGTGATGTCAAGTGATTTGCCCAAGGTCACTCAGGTAGTGATAGAGGCAGGATTTGAACCCAGATCTTCAGAGGCTAAACCTAGTGCTCTTTCCTTGGCATACAACTGCCTTTATTCAATCACATCTACTAAACCAAAGTTTGTTTGGGTATTATTTGGAGGTGGGGAAGGATATTTGATCCTGTCTACAAATTTTCTAGATAATTGAACTGACAGTGTTTTAATACTGTGATAGTACAACTTCTACTAAATTTGGGGAATGGAGAGAAAGGAGTATTAGTGTGAGGGATGCTTATTAAAATGCTAATGATATTTTTAATATTTTTCTAAGTTACTCTATCACTAAAAGTGGCTAAGAAATAAATAGGAAATATCCATGTGTTTGTTTAATACAGATTTACAACATTGTGGATGAAGAGCAAAATGAGGCATATCTCTCAATTATCTCTGCAAAAAGAAAGTCTGTTTGATGAGCCTAAGCTACCTCCAAGACCTGGCTGCCCAAAGTTTGGACTTGATATCTTGGAAGGCTTCAATCACCTTTACAGGGCTAGCCTTAGACTCATTAAGTAAGTTCTCTTCAGATAGAGATAGCAAAAAAGCAAAATGTGCTTTTCTCTCTTTGCCAAAACTACTTATAATTCTATTTTGTCTATGTTTAATTTTATGCTTAAAAAACCCAAATATCCTCAATTCTTCTAATTAAAGGATGTAAATGTCCCAGTTAGAACAAGGATTAAAAAGACAAGTACCTAAGGATGAAGGTATTCTTTTAAACAGTTAGATCATGAGAATGCTATAGCAGGAAGAAAATTGGATTTGGAATCAGAGGGCTTGGCTTTGAATCTTCACTCTGCTAGTCACCAGATGTTTTACATTGAATAAATTGCTTAACTTCTTTAGGCTTCCATTTGCTCATCTGTAAAATGAGGAGAACAAAACATAAAAAGAACACTAAAAGGAAGTTGAACTCTAAGTAATTTTAAGAACTTATTTAGTTCCAGAGAACAGATACCTTCCTTCTCTCAGGAGGGTTGTAAAGGACTATGGATACAGGATGTTATATACATTATCAGATATGGGTACTCTCTCAATTGGTTTTGCTTAACTGTTTTTTTTTTTTTTATTATAGAGGAGGGTCCAAGATTAGGGGAGGGTGAAGATGTCAGAGATGTTTGAGGATGTATCTGAGAATTAATGTTTTAGAAACATAAAACAAGTCACACAGTTAAATGTAGAATAGAAGCAGTATATCATGGATTTTATAGAGAACTCTCCTTGTAGTGAGGGGAGATTTGGTCTCAGGACCAGGAAGGTTAGGTTTACCTACCAGATCTAACATACTGGCTTTGCAGCCCTGGACAAGTTATTCAGCCTCTTAGAGCTTTAGGTAACTCCCTAAGACGATGAGTTGCAGAGAAAGTGCCAACTGGCTTTAGTGAAGGGAGTTTCCTCATCTGGGGAATTTCCTATACCAATGTAATCATATATTCACTCCATGATAACTGGTCGGTTGGGTGAATGGATGGATGGATAAAGATAGATAGATAGATAGATAGATAGATAGATAGATAGATAGATAGATAGATAGACAGACAGATAGATGGATGATAGATAGATAGACAGATGATAGATAGATAGATAGACAGATGATAGATAGATAGATAGATAGATAGATGATAGATAGATAGATAGATAGATAGATAGATAGATAGATAGATAGATAGATAAAAAGAGAGAACTGGATAGATTTAGATGGATGGATGGATGAATAGATAGAGTGAAACCTCTATACACAAAAATGAGGGAATTGGGCTATGTGATATCTCATTCCTTTTACAGCTAAATCTACGGTCCAATGGACTGTCATATTCTGCCATTATCTATTTGCTTTCCTTTACCCAGGAAGACATTACTTTTCTAACATTTAGTTGCTGCCCCAGGATTTTCCATGGCTTTTTTCTTGTCTGTGATCCCTATTCCTGGCTGGTATTCAGTAGAAATGTGCTAATTATTACGCTTAACACAATCCTGTTCCTCTGTGAGTACTAACCAGTGTTAATCTCTCACCGATTAAGCCTGTGTGTCCTATTGCTCTCTGCTCCGTGGTTCTGAATTATTGTTCTCTAACCAGACATAAATGATGTTCCTAATTCATTCAGTCTCTAACTTGCTCCTCTCTCCTTTCTTCCACAACATGGCTTATTGAAACTACAACGTGTTTTTTTTTTCTTCTTAATATTTTAAATTGACAATCAAAACCCAATATGTTAATGAAAGGATTGGATTAGTTGACCTCTAAGGTCCATTCCAGCTCGAAATCTGTCATCCCATGATTCTGCATAGACAACAACATTAAAAGTATGCATTTTTTCCTAAATCACACAGATACCTAGGTGCTAATTTGCCCATCTTCTATTTATTTCACGTATTGGCATAGTGAGACCAACGTGTTATCATCTGTTCAAGACTTAGAATAGCTACAAATATTTCTTCCTTCCTTCAACAGGCAACAGGAATTGAGGCAGAAAGTTGCTTCAGTTGAAGGTCCTCCTTGATGCTGGTGCCTTAAATCTGCTCCTTTAGTTCCTAACTACCAACCTAAGCTTTGGACTATTTTCTGTCTCTTCCCTCCAATATTTATGAGTCCCATTTTCTTGTATAGATGTCTCATCCACATTTTAATCCACTTTCTCCCTTTCACTGGGAATGCAATCTATTACCCGATTCTGAGCCACAACCTTAATTGGATGTTCAATATCTGAACTTACTCCCACACCATGCTCATCACCTGATTCTAGATACTAAACACTACTTTGATCACCACCTTCTGGACAATGTCCCAGGTTTAGACAACTCTAATACATATCCAGCTTTACTCCACTTTTTGCAGATTTGACTCTGCACATTGCAACCTCTCTGGTCTAATAGGACCTCCTATAGTCCTGGTGGTAAATCCAATTACCTCTTCATTTTTAAATTTTTTTCTGAACTTAAGAAGTAAAATAAACATTTAAATAACATCTAAGAGGGGAAAAGATGGTTATATATGAAACTGCAAATGTATTATCTATAACTTGTTATTCTTTCTAAATATATAGTAGTTATCATGCAACTTTTCTTTTTTTTCTTTTTTTCTTTACCCCTGCCCCACCCTAGAGATGGCTATCATTAGATACAAATATGTGTACATCTATCTATCTATCTATCTATCTATCTATCTATCTATCTATATATATATATGTATACACACATTATATATGCATATATAATGTGTGTATACTTATATGCATAATTATATGCAAAATCATCCTATATATACTTCTGTTTATCAGTTCTTCCTCTAGATGCCAAAAGTTTCTTCCTTCATATGTCCTTTGAAGTTACTTTGGGTATTTATGATAGTCACTCAAAGTCATCAAATAATCTTCATTATTTTGTGCAGGTCCATCCATGTTTTTCTAAGGTCCTTGAGCTCAACATTTCTTATAGCACAGTAGTTATTACAGTATTCCATCACAATCATATGTGACAACTCGTTCAGCCATACCCAATTGACAGATATCCTTGCAATTTCTGGCTCCTTACCACCACAAAGAGAGCTGCTATAAATATTTTAGGACATATAGGTTCTTTTTCTTTTTCCCTAACCATCTTAGGAAACAGACCTAGTGGTGGTATTGCTGGGTCAAAGTGTATATGCACTTTAATAACTCTTTGGGCATAATTACAGATTGCTCTCCAAAATGGTTGGATCATTACAGAGTTCCACCAACAGTGAATTAGTGGTCTAATTTTTCCATATCCCCTCCAACATTTGCTGCTTTCCCCTTCAATCATCTTTGTCAATCTGATAGGTGTAAAACGATATCTCAATGCTGTTTTAATTTGCATTTCTCTAATCAGTAATGATTCAGAGCATTATTTCACATGACTATAAATTGTTTTGATTTCTTCGTTGGAAAATTGCCTATTCATATCCTTTGATCATTTATCAATTAGGGAATGACTGGTATTCTTACAGATTTGACAGTGTTCTTTATGTATTTGAGATATGAGACCTTTATCTGAGAATCTCTCTATAAATTTTTCCCTCAATTTTCTGTTTTCTTTCTGATTCAATTACCTCTTCTAAAAATACAAGCATCTACCAAGCTTACAAATAACCTGAGTGTTCCAACAGATAACTAGACCATCTTACTGGGACTGCTCACTAGAGCATTACCATTATTTAGATGTCATGTGTACTTCCTGGAGGGAACAGAATTCCAAAAGAAAGGTGATACTTCTGGTGCTCTGCATCTGGGTGCCAAGAATCCATCTCTTCTAGGGCACAAAGACAGGCAAACAGGATTTCATTTGGAAGTTGTTTGTTGCTCAGATTATTTTTGCAGCAAAACGCTAACAGCTGGCTGAGGTCTAAACCCCATTTAATGGTCCATGTCAACAAAGATGAAATTCAAGTCTTTTATCAGTGGCAAAACAGCATGCAAATGGGTTTGGATCCAGATTCTCAGGCTCCCAGATCTCTTCTCAGTGGCTTTCTCCCTATTTGAAACCTCAGTTAATTTGGAATCACATTGTATTTGAAGGGAAATACAAGCCAAGAAGCTATTTTCTTTGTGATCTGAAGGAGTGGGAGATAATATGCCATAAACAAAAGTCCTAAAAGCAAGGTTCATGGAAGGAGAGAACAAAGACTTCCAGAGCCATGGTTTCATGTAAGATCATGTAAGGCTGCATAAACTTCTTTTTTAAAAAGTATCACTTCCAATATTTTTAATTTACTTATTTAAAAACTGCTATGAAAGTTATAAAAACAGGCTATGAGAACAGGCAGCATGAGAATCCGTGAGTCCTGGAGAGAAAATCCCTGGACTTGAAAGTAGTGGTGACTCTGATTCAGATCCTGCCTGCAGCTAAGCAGTGTGACCATTAACAGGTGACTTGACTTCTCAGCCTCTGTTTTATCATCTGTCAATAATATCCGCACAACTCATCACTCAGTATCAAAAGGATATATAGATAAATATAGATATGTGTTTATAAACACACATACAGAGAATCGAAAGGTGTACGTGTATATATATATACATATATATGCCTATGCCGTACATATGTTAATATATATTACATACAATTATATATTAATTATATACATATACTTGTGTTTATATGTAAATATATGCGTATATACATATATACTACACATGTACAAAAGGTATTTTTATAAATGTATGTTCATATATATGCATATAAACACACAGTCCTCAAGTATTATGTGTATATGTATGTATGTATGGTATGTGTGTAGTATACCTATATATGTGTGTGTATGTGTGTGTGTATGTGTGTGTGTGTATATATATATGTGTATGTGTTTGTATTTGTGTGTATATATACATACATATATATAAACACACATATACATATATATACATATTTTTGCATAGATAGACAAGCAGACAGACAGACAGGTAGGTAGACAGATAGATAGATAGATAGATAGATAGATAGATAGATAGATAGATAGATAGATAGATAGATAGATAGATAGATAGATAGATGGATGGATGGATAGATACTGATATTGATGTATGCGGCAGTGTGACAGTGGATAGAAATGAGCCTCTAAACTAAAAAGCCCTAGGTTTAAATCCCACCTCTGACATAAACTGGCTAAGTAATACTAGGCAAGTCACTTAACCTACATGCCTCAGTTTCCCTAATTATAAAATGGGGATAATAACAATGATGGGTTGTCGGGAACATTGTCGCAAAACTCAAAAGCGCTCTATAAATGCTAGATATTATTATTGCTATACTCTGCCACCGACACTGTGTCATCTTGAGGGTGTGACCATCTCTCTCTAGGTCTCAGTTCCCTCATCTGCAAAAGGAGGGGATTGGATTAGATGGCCTCTAAGCTACCTTCCTGCCTTAATTCTATGCTTCTGTGCTAACCATGGATTCCTGTTGAAAACTAAAAAACTATCTTATAACAGCTTTAAAAGAACATGGATTTCCAGGAGGTCCTAGAAGTAAGCATTATTTCCTGCTTCTCTTTGCTACCCAGCCTCTGAAGAAGGCAGCGGAATGTTGACTATCCTCACAAAGATTTAAACAACACTGAAATTTAGGCTTAAAACCATCTATTAAACACTAATACACCAATTCCAAATTTAAACATATTCTTCATTCATAATGAAATTAACTGACTATCCTAATTGTCAAAACATGTTAATAAAATTAAATTCTTCCCAAATCAAGTTAGCTTTTAGGATAAAAGACCACATTTCCAGAATTCCTATTGCAGCATTCATGAAGATTGCTTCCAATCTCTCTCATATCAATTAACCCTGAACACCAACATTAGTCTAGTCTTTTCTAAACACTGATGTCATCAAGTCCCTTCCACAATTAATTATCATCCATGCCTTTTTATTGTTTATTAGGTCAAATCATTTTAGTTTTTTATTCAAGGTTTTCCATCATCTACTCTCATTTAAGTCAATCAAAAAAACTTTTATTTTGTGCCTAAGTACCAGATACTGTTCTAGGATGTGGGAAATGAAAAAGTCAAAATATAAGAAGAGTTTTAGTAAGCAGTGAAAAGAAAGTTAGGAGAACTGAGTTCAAATACTACCACTGATGTTTACTACCTGTGTGACCTTAAGCAAGTCATTTAACTTCCACGTTCCTCAATTTCCTCATCTGTAAAATGAGCAAGTTGTCTGTGAGTTTATGACAGAGATAATATATGAGCATATACAAAAGTATATGCATCCAAAAGTTATGCAAAATAAATACAAGATAGAAGAGGGGGAGAGTTATGGCCCTACTACCTGGGGAAGGGGGACTGAGAAAGGTTTCGAGTAGAGGTGGACCTTAAATTAAACTTAGAAGGAAACAAAAGGATTCTAAAGGATGGAGGTAGAGAGGGAAGCAAGGCAATCCAGTCACAGAGGAAAGCCAATATAAAGGACTAGTAATGAAAGATGTAGTGCGAATTGGGTGTGAGTAAGATCACCAATCTCATCTCTGGCTAATCTGGAATGATTCCTCCTGTTCCTGACACATGCTGTGCTCATTCTTGTATGCTCTTTCTTCCCTCCTATTGTGATGGCCAGTTCTCCATCCCTCCCACCATCATTATTGCCACGTTTGCTTCTCTTCAAGTAGTGGAGAAGGAAGGATTCATTTTATTTTCTGATGACCAGCAGCAGGTACCCTAAAAGTCCCAAGAACACATGAAGATGGAAAGAGACCCACCATGAAGCCCTGCTCTCACAGAATCACATAGACTATAGCAATCCTGTCCTGTTCTGAATCAGATAACATAACCTCTGACCTCAAATAAGATGAAAACAACTGACATCAAAGGGGAAGGAGAAGCAAAATATTGTCAATTAACAGACAAAACTGTCCTCCAAGAAACCATACTGGTCCACAGTGCTACCAGCTATTATATAGCTAATGTGTATTTGTGTATGTATATGTGTATGTATGTACATATGTATGTGTGTATACATAAACACACGCACATATATAGCTACTAGCTGTATGATAGCATTGAATATTCCATACTTCCTAAGTGACCAGATATTTCACAGTGGTTCCTCAAAAGACAATTATCTGACCAGTCTGGGTATGACATATATAAAGCTGATACTCCTCTTTCTTACCTTTTCATAACATCTTTTCTGTATTTTTTTCAATACAATAGAATAAGCACTAGAATTAGAATGAAAGGACCTGAGTCCAAAAACCACCTCAGTTACTTACTACTTAGATTAATCACTTAAATCTCTGGGCTGAAGTTTGTTCATTGGCAAAAAAGGAGAGAGGTTTGGATGAGGTGGCATCTAAGAATCTTTTTTATCTCAAAAATCTATAATTCAACTATTGTGCTACAAGAAATAGCAAACAGGATGATTTCATAAAAACCTGAAAAGACTTTCATTAACTGATACAAAGTGAAATGAGTAGAACCAGGAGAACATTGTACACAGTACCAGTACTGTTGTGCAATGAAGAATTATGAATAACTTACCTATTATCAGATATACAATAATTCAAGATAATCGCAAAATCTCACAAATGTCATCTGTCTCCAAAGAGAGAATAGATGTTATCGGAATACATCGTGAAGCATACTATTCTTTGTTCCTTCCTTCCTTTCTTTCAGTTTCTTTTTCTTTCTTTTTTCCTTCCTTCCTTCTTTATTTCTTTCTTCCTTCCTTCCTTCTTTATTTCTTTCTTCAAATCTTCTCATACAAATTGACTAATATAAAAATGCTTTACATGATTGCACATGTACTATATCAGAAAGGGAGTGATGAGAAAAGGAGATATAGAATTTGGAATTCAAAACTTAAAAAAAAGTATAAAATTGTTTATACAGGTAATTGGGGAGAAAAAAATATTATTTACAGAAAAAAATGAAAGCTAGGTTAAAAAAAAAAAAAAACAAGCAAGCTATTATTCAAATGCAATGACCAACCTCAATTTCAGAGGCCCAGTGGTGGAGCATGCTAGCCACTTTTTGACAAAGAGGTGGTGGACTCATCATCAAGATTTTTGGGTTACTGGGGGAGGGACATGACCAGTGAAAAATTTCTTGACTATGCATATTTGTCACAAAAGCTTTCTTTTTACTTTTGTTTCAATTGGTGGTGGGATAGGAAGGAGGAGAAAAATAAATGCTCATTAATTGAAAAAACAATATGTTTTACACATACAAAGAAAATCAAAGAATTTATAGAATCCTAGAGTATTTTACTACTAAAGTGAATTTTAGCCCCTGATCACCACCTTCTCTTTCCCATTCACTCAGTCCATCCTGTCACTCCCATTAGATTGTGCATTCCTGGAGAGCTAATGAAGTATCTTGTATTTCTTTGTATCCCCCACAGTAGCTAACACAGTGCTTTGCCTGTAGCAGTGCTTGCTAAATACTTCTTTCCTTGGTCTGACAACTAATTAACATTTTGGATGTACATCTGCAAAGAGCGTTTAATAAAAATATGAAAACTGCCTCTTTTAAAGCATTAAGAACATATTCCATCTTGCCTCTATTAGCATACAAGGTCCTCAGAGACAGGGATCATAACTTCTCATTCTTTTCCAACGTTGCTCTCACAAATACACCAAAAGTCAGCCCCAAATGGTGCTAAGAACCTTGTGATTCATGCAGATTCTGATAAATAGATACTCATTCTATGCCCTGGAGTACTGTTTTTACAACCATTAGGCTCTTGATATCCATCAATTACTGACTTAAAAACTTAATGGAGACGGGGAGGGGAGGGGATGGGATGGGAAGCTTGAAGAGAAAAGGACAAATGGGCAGCCGTAGTGTTTGGTGGTGTGGAGAGTATCTGCTCACCTACTCAGATCACTTGTTTTAAAAAATGAAAACAAAGCAAAGCAGCAACATTTGGCCCCTTACGTCCTGGACTGTACAAGCAGCTATGTCAGCCCACAATAAATTACAGCTACTTACAGCACTGCCCCAAATTGACTTTGACATACTCGGAACTAGGCTATCAGGGGAGTGTGGAATAGTTGTAAAGACTTCTTTCTCTCTTAGCCTTCTCACCATTATGATAGAAATCTGGAAATCATTCACCCGACCTGGAGCTCTTTGTCCCAAGCTATTTTCACCTCCAAGCTGCCTAGCCGGGTAGAACTGCTTAATGTGGCATTTCTTCCTCCAATTTCAGATCCAAGTGGACTACGTGACCTCCCATCTATGATGCTAATATATGTGCAGTGTGCACCTGTTGGAAATCGAACTGTGACAGTTTGGTTTGCAATCCTTTCAATTTGTTGGCAAGTTGACTCATTAGTATTTAAATGTACAGACTGAGCTCTCTTTTTGCGATATCTGTGAGCTTTTCCACCCATAATGATGTCAATCTAGTTTTTCTCATTCTCATCTATTACACCTGTTTTGCACTGGGTTGACACAAGGAGCCCAAGGAACTGGCACACTAGAGTTCTGGGTCATTGGTGAAGGGGTCTGGTTTTGTTATCATAAGCTCTTTTTTAGGTGTTTTTCTATATGAACAAAGAGCAGCATGAAATCCCATCTAACCATTAAAGGAATAAGCTTCAAATAGTATACATCTACCAAGGGATGGGAGATTGAGTGGTTACTCAGTTTTGTGCCCTTAGAAGAACAAAACCTGAATGTTCTCAGTTGAGGGTTTTTTGGTTTTGGTTTTCAAGGGTACATCTCACTGGATCTAGAAAGGACGTGTTTAATACCTGAGCCCACCCGAGCATGAAGAAAATTGCAATTAATTAACTTCAACAAGGATTTGTTAAGTACCAACTGTGTACCAAGCACTCTACAAGGCACGGAGGATACAAAAACAAATATTAAAGTCTCTACCCTCAAGAAGTTGATATTCTACTGTAGCGATTCATGGAAAAGAGATTCAAGGTAAATTTGGGGAGGGAAGCCCTAATAACTACAGAAATCAGAAAAGTCTTGTAGAATGAGGTAAAATGCTGAACCCTGAAGGGAATTAGGAATTCTAAAAGACAGGAGTATTTTCATACTTCTGCCAAATAACAACCATTCTCCAAGTTACTCAGACTGGAAATTTCCAAGTTGAATCCATCTTTCTTAGCCAACACCTCCCTCCAAGTCCAGTCAGTTTGGTCATGTGTACCTGCTATTTCTTATTAGTCCTGTGATTTCTACCTCTCTAATGGGCAAGTGACTTAACTTTTCTATGCCTCAGTTTCTTCATTTAAAAGATAAGGGAAAGAACACTTACAGTACCTACCTCACAGGACTATTTTGCAACTCAAATGAGATAAGAATTTTGATTCATTTCATCTTTGTATCCCCTGTTCCTTAAACATAACGGGCACTTAATAAACATTTCTAAAATCAAATTGGAGAACAATAAAAGCATCTAGCTGCAATGAGGAAGCTTAAGTCTTAAAAATTTGATGTTTGAAGTTACATCTCCAAAGTGCATACCAATTTAGAACTTCTGAAATTAGGGCTGGAATTTTAGGGATTTTCTACGAAAAATGATTGAATCCCACACAAAATAACCTGGCAGAACAAGCACTGTACGGTACTCCAACACTTCTGTACCAATTGAGAGAGCAGATTTCCATCCTAATCTTCTTTGCAATCTTAACCAGCTGGTAGGTTCTGACTCAGAGGTAGCTATGCATTCATTGTGGGTGGAGTGAGCCCTGTCAACCATTTGTAAAGACCCCTAGAAACTTTGCAGAGGAAAATGAAAGTTGACCAGAAGTTTTTTGTTGTTGTTCTTGAGTCATTTCAGTCGTGTCTGACTCTCCACGACCCCATTTGGGGTTTTCTTGGCAAAGATACTAGAGTATCTTTACAGATGAGGAACTGAGAAAATTAAGTGACTTGTCCAGGGTCACACAGCTAGCTAGAGACCAGATCTGAACTGTGGAAGTTTATCTGATAAAATTAAAAGTTTAGTACTTGGGAAACTGAGAAACTAACTAATTTCAGGAGCTAAGGTAGCCTGGTCCAAAATTCTATTTAATCCCAAATGAAACTTTTTCTTTTCCACTCTCAAAGAGTCAATAGCAAATTTGCTATAACCTCACTGATTTTTCTCACACTGAAAGATTCTTCACTAGACAGCTGATGACTGATAGGAAGATCTGTGGGCCCAAGACAGAACTAAGGATGATTGCCTCTGCAAAACTTCATTTGGCACTACCCAAAGCTTATTATTACTAAATACACACACATATGTATATGTATATCTATATACACACATATATGTATATATTAACATGTAAGCATGCTACAATTTCTTCTGAGTCAGGGGAGTTATTTCTGGATCTTGAGAGCCATCCATTCAAAGGCTTTCAATTGACTTCTTTCTGTATCTTTCTGTACCCCTAGTTGGATGAGGAAATAAGATTAACAGATTTAAAAAGAGATTTTTAAGGATATTAAAAAGAGATTTTTAAGGATATTGATAGTCAATGAAAAATTTATTAAGCACTTATGGGCCAGGCCCACAAGCATACTCAAGTACCATAACACATCAGTGCCAACTTCTAACAGCACAAGAGAAGCTGTACTTATATACGTAAACTGAACCTCTTTCACCACTCCTTGTACCCCAAAAGGTATTCTGAAAATGTTTTCTTTTTCCAGCTTAAACAAGTGCAAACTTTCCCCTCTGTGATTTATTCAATCATCAATCATTTATTAAGCACTTACTATGTGCAAAGCACTGGAGTGGGGACTGAAGATACAAAAGAAAACTTCCCTGCCCTCAGGGAGATTACATTTTGTGGGGAAGGTAGGGAGACCACCCAGAACATGTATACATACCCACTATTATTTCAAATTTCCTCTCTCCTTTCTTCCATTTCCCCACTCTAGCATAAGATTTTTTTAATTAATCAAGAAAGGCAGATCAAAAGGGTTTAGAATTTCTTCTGTATTGGTCTCCCATGTGGGCAATGTACCATACACTGCTGCATTTCCTAGCCACCCAGGGCACTAAGAAAAGAAATTCACAGCAGAACTCTTCTCCTCTCCATTCCTGACTCTCCAGACTTCAAGAGTACCTTTTCCTCCCCACTCTCATCCTCCACCCCCATTAAAATTGAAGGTCCTTGGGAGTAGGAATTAACTTTCTTTTTGTAGGAATTTGTATTCCCAATTTTGCACACAATGACTGGCAAAGAGTAAAGGTTTAATAAAAGCTTGTTATTAATTTGAGACTAGTTAATTCCTCAGCATGCCCCCATTGTCCCATAATGTGACAAGGGCATGAAAGCCATGGTGTCATTTTCTTCTGGAATCCATAGACAAATAGATTTAAACAAAGTTCCTTCTGGATCGAGCAGATTACCTAGAGTGAGGTTTGGTTGAAAGGTACTATCCAATTCCAAATTTTCAATCACTAAGGGATTTGAAGAGATTTTTGACATCCCTTTGAGGTTTCAAGGGATATCCTTTGAATAGGTTCTCCCTCTTTTCTTTGTAATACCTAATGGCATACCTAGAAATGTTGCACCTATGTTCAAAAACTTCAGAAAGGTTAACTTTCCTTCCAGTTAAAAATCAAGAGCCTGAGAACCAGGGAGGATATAGGCAATGTTTGCCTCTCTGGAAAAAGATAAAGGAGGCCAGGGACAAAGGATGTCTCCTTGAAAGGTGTTTCCTTGCTGCCAAAATAGTCTCCCACTCTATTACTTATTAAAAGTCTTCTAGTCCAAATTCCTAATTTTCAGATGTTCTACCTTAGAGTGTTGTGACTGAGCAATCCTCCCTAGACAGTAATACTGAGATACATACTAGCTTCATGACCCTGGGCAAGTGTGACCTGGGACCCATTTTCCCCATCTATTGGCTCACTGACTTCTAAGGTCCTTTCCAACTTTAAACACATTGTTGATGAGATATAATGTTCTTATGGTATCAGAGCAGTTAAGCTGAATAGATCTCAGGGTAGTACATGCCAAAATGTGAAGTATGCGTCCTCAGTTTCCGGTACTATAATAAATGTTAGTCAGCACTCTGCCTCTGATTGGTTACAACAGTGATGGGTACCCTCTATGGCCACTTGGTGGGATTTGTTAATTTTCTTTTTTGAGGTATCCTATCATCCATCAGATGACATGCCGCTGTCAGGGATGAGCCATGAAGTCTTAAGGCCCAAATTCTATCAGGGAAATGATTTCCACATTAATGGAATACAAGAATCTGTTGATTTGTAAAAAGGCACTTTCTCCCAGCTTTGAAACAGAGAAGGCTAACAGTTCTTTCCAAACAATAAAGAAGGAATTAAATCTTAGCTTTTCCTAATGAATCACGTTATTTAGAGATTGGTTAGATATATGGCTCCCACTTGGATTACTCTGTGTGTATAAACTTTAAAACAAAAACAAAAAACAACAAAAAACAAAAATATTGACAGAGCTTGGCAGGGTCCTGGTCAAAATCTTCCATATTACTGTCTAGAGGATTAGTCAGTTGTAGCCATCTGTGTGCTGGAGAGTCCACTGAGCACTGGACTTCGAATCAGATAAAGCTGAGTTCAGATTCCACCTTAGACACATTAGCTGTGACCCTGGGCAAATCACGAAACTTCTCTCAACTTCAGTTTCCTCATCTGTAAAATGAAGGAATTAGACTCAATGGCTTCTAATATACCTTCCAGCTCTGAAAATATGATTTTATAAGTCACTTTAACCTCAGCACCCAAAATGGTCTCTAAGAATCTAAGTTATGGAACAATGTTACTCTGTTTCCATGGGGTGAATCTCCACTGGGGGAGATCCTCCACACAGTGAATGAAATCACAGTCCTGGGGTAAGGTGTGTGGCAGGGGTGGGGAGGGATGGGGCGTATCAGGAGTCAGTGGGTTAACAATCATTGTAACGTAATTTGAAAGGAGATACGCGAAGACACTTCCATCCCACCACTATGCTGAAGTTGGAGGTGTGCAAATGGTGTACTTTGCGCATGCTTTCAGATTTTTTCAATGTATTAATCAATTGTGCTATTGATCAAATCAATTAAATCATTGATTAATTTAATCAATAAAATCAATGAAATGTACACTGCCTTCCATAAATTAGGTATAAATAAGTTGTTGATATGAAAAACTTGCATTAGAATTTAATTTAATTTCTTGGCATATACACTCAAGTCCCTGGGAACACTTAAGGACAAACAGTTTATACATCGTTTTCCTCCTCTACTACAAAGATCAGTAAGTTCCTTTCAGCATTAAAGCTAGCACAATCCTGAAACAGACATCAGTATAACAGTATGAGCTCCAGGAGGCAGGAGCCTCTGATTTTGAACATACAGCATGGACTCGACTGGCTTGGATCCACCTGACAGAGGAAGAGGATCGTACCAGAGGTGAAGTCTTTGGGAAGGCTTCTCATTATGTTCACCTTGGAACAACGCAAGGCTAAACATTCTCTCTCTCTCTCTCTCTCTCTCTCTCTCTCTCTCACCATATATATATATATATATATATATATATATATATATATATATATATATATATATATATATATATATATATATATATATATATATATATATATATACATAACATACATATATATAGTGTGTGTAAATATGTGTATATGTATGTATTTATGTGTGTCTATGTAGAGAAATATACATGTGTGTACATATATATACACACACAATCAGTCAGCAAGTATTTATTAAGTACCTACCATGCACCAAAAATTGTGCTAGATCTATGTAGAAAAAAAAACAATTTCTAATCACTAGTAGCTTACCTTCTAATGGGTGAGATAAGAAGTTCTCTCTCTCTCTCTCTCCACACATATACATATATACACAAGTATAGCCACACACATGCACGCACATACATTTGTACATATATATGTACAAGAAGTACATAATATATGTATATGTCCCAAAACTACATTGTATATATTACATACATACTATATACACGCACTATATATAATATGTGCTGCATATGTAATATATACAATGTATTTTCTCTTTCCCCCATTTGAAGGGTAGCAAGCTTCTGGTGTTTAGCAATGGTTTTACTTTTTGCTAGCCCAGGATTATTGTGAGGATCAAACGAGATAGTATGTGTAAAGTGATTGGAGTACTTTTGGACTTATAATACCATATCAATTTAGATATTATGTGATAATTTATATTTATACCACATAATATAAAGGGAGATAAGAAGTACACTCACATATATATATTATCATGTGTCAAGAAGTATATTACATGTGTGAGCATACTATATATAGTATACATGTATAGATAGTGTACATATATACTGTGTTCCATATATAACATACATGCATATAAAGTATCCACATATTTGTATACATATACACAAACACACATATATTCAGGTATGCTATATACATTTACATGTATAGTATATGTGTGTGCATATGCATGTGTACACGGTAATACATATGTGTGCACCTACACATATCTTATAAATAGCATACATATGATATACTTCTTTACATGTAATATACAATATGCAGTTCTTGTCTCCCTCTCTATTTATATAGTATAAACATAAGTAATTACATAATAGCTAATTTTTATATAGTGTTTTAAGATTAAACGTGCTTTAAGTACTTTACACATACTACACCATTTGATATTCACAACTGTCCTGGGAGATATGTGCTATTATTATCCTTATTTTATAAATAAGGAAACTGAGACTGAGTGGTTAGGTTACTTGCCCAGAGTCACAGTTAATAAGTGTCTGAGGCACAATTTGAACTCAAGCCTTTCTGACTCCATGTCCAGTGCTCCACTACACCACACCTAGCAGCCCAAAGTAATAAGTAATAAGCATGGGGTGGGGGGAGCAATCAGGAATTGCTTCATGCAGAAGATGGTGAGAAAAGAAAAAAAATTAAACTGTTTAAATGACTAGGAAAATTAAAGCAAGTTCCTCATTACATTGCTGAGGCTACAACCAGAGGAAAGAGCCGAAAAGGGACCATTGTAGTGAAATAGCACGGCTCTAGTACTGGCAAGTCTGTGTTTCACTATTTCTCATGGCAGGTGACTGAGCTTGCCCAACGGTACAGAACAGATAGTAACAGATGGACAGTACAGTAAATTCTGCTCTGTACCCAAAGACAATCCTAAGACATTAAAAAGTTGTGCCTACATCTCATACACCCACAGTGAGGAAATCTTGATTTCAATCCAAGGTGCACATCAGTACTTTCATCTGTTTGCTATAAGAATCTCAGTAAAGTAATGCACTTAGTTCTGCCCAAGTGCACCTCATTGGCTATAGGACTATAGAGGAATGTCATATGCTGATGAGCTAAAAGGAGATTTAAAAGCTATCTAGTCCAATTCCCTCATTTTATAAATAAAGAGGAAAAGCTGCATAATTAAGTATTTGGGGAGCTAGCCTGGGAGTCAAGAAAATAGGAGTCTTGCTTTTGAGGTCTACTGGTTGTGTGACCCTGGGTAAGTCATTTGATCTTTGATGCCTTAGCCTATTAGTTCCCCAAGGCTATACATTGCAGAGCAGATTAATTTTCTCCTTCCATAGAGGGAATTTGCCAATCAAGAGTTCACTGTATCAATGAAATCCCATATCTATTCTTAAAAAAGAAACTGAAGCAAATTAGCAACAGAGACAGAATTATAATCTTAGTCAGTTGCATCTCACACCAATAAGTCTTCTTTTCATTGCACCATGATACTTCTATTAATATTAGGCAGTGAATACTCAACAGATGTTTGAGTTTTATATTAAGACACAGCAAAATCTATTCAAACTAGACAAAATCACTAAAAATTAATGACTTTTCTCTTAGTATTTTCTTCACCCTATAACTTACTTAGAGAGAAGCATGTTGATACTGGTCCTATACTCTCTAACCTTTGAATTATCATAAGCTTAAAAGAAACGACATAAAGGGAAAAAATGGAGAATGAAAAATTGTTGTGTCATTTTCGCCATCAAGCTTGAAAGGAGATGACAAGATATATTTCCCTTTCTTCTTGGAAGAGGTAGGTGACTATGGGGGAGGAATGTTGCACCTACTGGGCTGGGTTTTGCAGAATTTTTTAAAATTCTTTGCTATAAGAAATGGATTCTTTAGTAGAGGGATGGACATATTTGAAAATTGAGGATTATATAAACAAAGTATAGTAATAAAAAGTTAATAATTAAAAAAGGAAAGAATTATTCAAGTTGTGCAGAGCAGCCACAAGTATAGTTATAAATAAGTAAGAATAAGAAAAAAATAGTGAGACTACAATTACAACAGGAATGGTGAACTTTTTTAGGCATTTACTGATACTCCATTACCAACATTATTGACACTAATAGAAATTTTAAAAAATTCAGAAAAGTTAATAGGGTAGTACACTTTCTGCATCTATTTGCAAAGCTGAGTTATAGTCAAAATTTTTTTGTTACCTATACTTGAGTTTGGCAGAATTATAAAATGTCAGAGTTGGAAGGAATCCTATAGATCTCCTAGCCCTTTTAGACTTCATCTCCTATCTCCATGACCTTCTGCTACTTATATCCTTCTCACATCAAGTTCTTAGAATCACTAGTTTCCTTCAAAACTCATCTCAAATGCTACCTCCTATATGAGATGTTACTTAAAAACCTAGTTGTCAGTTATTCCTCAAAATTGCATTTATTTTGTCTAAGCTTACATATGTGTACACTTTGTCTTTTCTGATAAAATATAAGCTCCTTGAGGTCAGGAACTGTCTTTTTTTATTTTGAATTCCTAGCACCAAACACAGTATTTGGCACAAATCAGGGACTTAATCAGTGCTTACTGACACATTGATTGAGACCGCCACCTAGAAAGGTCAAGCGATTTTCACCTGTCTCTTTATACACTAAGTTAGTGTCACTTTTGTTGATATCTACAATACTCACTGTCTCATAGAGCTGGGGTTTTTTATGTTATCCTTCCCTAAAATTATATTATTTCCCTCTTCCTCCCTTCATCCTGAATCTAAATCAATAGCTAGGCTTTTCTAAGAGTGACTTCACCCCAAAACAAAGGCATGGCTTCTTAGGAGCTTATGCATGGGAGCAGATCACTGAAAGAAGTCATCCAGTCTATAGAGTGTGATTCTCAGAATACTCTTCAAGTATGTTTTATGCAACTTCAAGAGATCAATTACATTCCAACAACTAAGAACGCATTTATTGGTTACATTATAAAAGCAAGCTGTGGGACCAAACGCTTGATAGGTGTGCCTCCATATGGTTCCTAACAGATATTCCAAGTTCTCTTGTTTCCCCTCATAATTAGAGAGGAATGCTTATTAGTCAGCCTCTTCTTAAAAGGAGATTAAATTGGTAGAATTTTGCTTTTTTGGCCAGAATCATATGCAATACTGGTCATTTGATCTCTGATAAATGGAGAATTTACAATCCTGTATATATTTGTCTGAGATGGCAACAGACACTTCAGTGGGAGAGGGGGAAAACATCTCTTTCCAACTCTGGAAACTGAAGCCAGAAAGAGTACAAAGACTTCATCCTAAAGAATTACTGCTCAGTAAATAGTCAAGTCTTGGCAGCCTTTAGTCTCTTATTTGGTCAACATTCTACTTTTTTTCCAGTCTTCCTCCTGATCAAGACTTTGGAGACCATTCCAAATATATTAATCTCTCCCTCCTCAGAACTCCTAAAGGATATATGGTCTAGAACTCACATCTGGCATTTTAATCCTATGCGACCTTATATTCACAGAATAATAAATTTTGATAGTTGGAAGGGACCTTTGCAGTCACCTGGTAGAACCTATACCTGAAAAATAATCTCACTACAATATACCCAACTGGGGTCCTTTAGTCTTTTCTCAAAGACCCTCCAAGTAGCCCAGTGTATATTTGGATGGCTCTAAAGCATTGGAAAATTTTTCTTGACATCAATTAATTTCATCAAAGAAATTTATTATTATTTTTACTTTTTACTAGCACTACCTACTATATCCCAGGCATTGTGCTAGACCTGAAGATACAAAGGCCAAAATGAAACAATGCCTAAAGAAAATTGTTGTCTCCTGGACTTCAATTACCTCCACATTTTTTTTTCCTTTTCTTACTGCAGAGACAAATTTACTGTTAAAGGACTTTGAGTTCATGACACAGGAGAATTGGTTGAAGTAAGTGGAGATGTTTAGTCTGTAGAATAAGACTTAGGGAGGGACATGATTGGTCACTTTAAGCATTTAAAAGGCTGTCATGTGGAGGAGAGATTAAATGACTTGCTTTGTTTGGCCCCAGAAGACAAAAGCAGGAACAATGAATGGGAATTGCAAGGAGAAATATTCAGGCTTGTTCTCAGGTTAAACTTCCAAGAATTAGAGCTGTCCAAAAATGTAATGGACTGCTGCGGGGTTTGTGGGTGAGAAGAATTTTCCCTCCATGGAGACTTTCAAGGAGAAGGTAGACAACCAGTTGTCAGGTATGTTAGAGAAGGGATCCTTTTTATTGGAGCTAGAAAGCCAGTAAGATCTCTTCCAACTCTCTGTGATTTGTGCATCTTCAGCTCCTGGTACATGGTAGATACCTAATAAATGCTTGTTGAGGGGCAGGTAGGTGACACAGTGGATAGAGCACTAGATCTGGAATCAGGAAGACCTGAGTTGAAATCCAGCCTCAGACACTTACTTGCTGTGTGACCCTGGACAAGTCACTTGACCCCAATTACCTCCCAATAAGTAAATGAATAGACAAATGGATTGATGAAAGAATGAATGAATGCTTGTTGATTTGAATTTAATTTTCTAATTCTGATCATTTCTACTAGTTCTGCTCTCTATGTGATGCTAACCCAATTATTTAACTCCTCAAGACCTCAGTTTCTTCATCTATAAATAAGTATGAACTTGAACAGACTTCAAGAGATTGTGAAGAATAAAAGGTCCTGATGTGTTATGGTCCATGGGATCTACTCTTGAGTAGAACACAATGCCTCCTTACCTCTATTTCATCAAGTCCCTCTCTACCTTTGCAACACAGCTCAAGGCTGTTTTCTGAATGAAGTTTTTCCTAACTCTCCCCCAGATGCTAATGTCATCTCTCTAAACTACCTTGCACTTAACAGCTTTCAATTTATTTACCATAAATTTATACTATATATGCATATGTGTTAGCCTACTTATTGACTCTCTTTTTAGAATATAAACTTTTAGAAGTAGAAATTGTTTTATTTTTGTACTTATATCCCCTAGGATACAAGTGCCTGGCACATAATAAGCCTTCCATAAATGCTTGCTGATTTATTGATTGAATATTCTCTTTTCCAGGTTAAAGATTGCCGGCTCCTTCAATTGACTCTCATATAACATGAAGGGCTTCTCCCACTTGCCTACTCCAGCTGCTCTCCAGCTGACAACTGTCTTTCTTGAAAAGAGGTGCCCCAAACTGAACACAATATTCTAGATGTGGTCTGATCAAGGGGATATAGTACAGAGGACTCATTTCCTTATTCTGCCAGCCCTGCCTCTCTTGACGCTGCCCATGATCACATTAGCACTCTTGCCTTCCATATCACACTGTTGGCTCAAACTGAGCTTGCAATCCACTCACACTGAGGTCCTTCGCAATTAGACTTGACAAAGGGGAAGAGATCTCAGCTTCTATATCCTGTTAGAATAGTTGTTTCCATGTGCAAATACCAGCAAGGGAATGGTGCTGATTCAGCAAAAAAGAGAGATCCTAATTCTCAGTCACTTGGCTGCAGTACGTTTGTCCTATTTCTTTCCGCTGGTAAAGTTAAGAAAACAGGTCAATATGTTTTCCAGGCCCTGAGGTTGAGGAGAAGGCATTTGTTGCTAAAATAACTCACCCTGTTTCAGCTTAGCCAGCCAATGGAAGGAAACAGGACCAGCTAGCTCATTTACCGTGGATGATGCTCTGACTGCTGACAGGGCAGGTTATAAATTGTTCTTTTCATACATTCTATTCACTTTGCATTTTCCAGAACTAATAAATCAGCCTATAGAAGTATCAAATTAGTGATCTGAAACAATGCAAAGGAAAATGTTGACACCAAATGAATCTGAAACAGTGGGACAACTTTATGTAGAGCAATTATATTAGTACATAAGTGTAGAGTGTGACAAACCTTCCTTGGGCCAAAATGCTGTCTTCCTTTTCAGTTTTGCTTCCCTAGACTACCCTTTCCTCACATGCATAACAGTAATAAAACTTTGTCTTTTTAAGTAACTGCTGTTCTCATCTTAAGCCTCTTCCAAATATCCCCATAGGAGACAGGAATTATTCTTCCCTTTTTTTGAGGAAACTGAGACTGGCCCAAGCTCTAATACAAAAAGTCTGTAGCAAAATCAAGTCTAGTGTCTGAATGTCTTGAGTTGCAGAGAGGCAGAACAGTAATGAATGTGCTTGGAAGAAAGTGACTTAAAGGAAAACCAAGGTTCAAATACTACCTCAGACATTTGCCAGCTATGTGAGCTTGAGCAAGTCATTTAAAATTTTCCTATTTCAGTTTTCTCTGCAAAATGTGGAGGGTTGGATTTAATGGCCTCTAAGACCTATTTCTACTTCAAATCTATTATCTAAAATCTAGATGAAGTAAGGTACAAGGTTTCAAGTCACATGGAGCAGACATGTCTATCTTGTCTCCTCCACCTTTTCTGCATTCAGACATATTCGTTTAATCCCATTCTGCATCAAAAGATTTCCATTTCTATGTCTGATAAAGAGTAAGCATGTATCCTATCAGATCTGTAAACCAAGTGCTTTAATATCCTTTAACATTCTTGAGCTAGGGTAGTATTAAAAGAAGATATTTTTCATATGGAATGTTATCTCCTATGTGATTATCATCATATGTCTTCTGATACAAATACAAAGTTTTAATACAAATCCACTCTGAAGAGAGACAATTTCCTCCTACTCTTAAAAAAAATCCTTTAATCTTCCAACAACAGGTCCATTTTCCCCAGTCTCTGAAGCATGCAGACAAGTCCAGACTAGAGGCTTTCACTTGTCAGAAGTCAGAGCCCATTTCTACACTGTTGGGTAGTTATTTGGTGAGGTTACTTAGGTTACTTGCCTCATATTGCTGGTGTTCATGCCATCCCTTTCCTATCCAAGGCAATAAAGGAAAATGTCACAATGAGAGAAAGCACAAAGCCTTTAGGATTCCCAGGTGGGAAGCAGAACGAGAGGGGAGAGTAGTGAGTGACTGGATCCAATCTATTAAGAGGCAGATTCTCACTTAATGGAGTGCTGAACCAAACTGCAGAGAAACAAAGTTCTGTGTATTGAAACTAAGTATATCCTTGTTCCCCCAGTCTGAGTGAACATTGATAAGTCAGTAAGAATGTTGGCCTCAGTTTCCAAATTCTATGAAGAAGATTCTTTGATTTTTAAAATTATTATTGTCATTATTACAGCTTAAAGCAAATTAAGACAGATCAAGATAATAGGATGATTTGACATGTAAAACTTGAACAGCAGCTGAGCTCTTGGTGCATATCTGTAATCCCTGCTGCTGGGGAATCTGAGGCTGGTGAATTGCTTGAATTCAGGAGTTCTGAGATGTAGTAGGGTTAAAGTTGATTTGGCCCCACACTGTATGTGGCATCAACATGTGAGTACCTGAAAGCATGAAGTGGGGGGAAGAGGGGCCAGGGAGAATTAAGCTGCCTAAAAAGGAGCAACCTAACCTAGGCTGGAAACAAAGCAGGTCAAGGCTTTCATGCTGACCAATAATAAAATCAAGCCCTGTACTTTCAGTCTAGGCAAGAGAAGACCACCTAGTTTCAGAGAGAGAGAGAGAGAGAGAGAGGAAAGAAAGAAGGAAAGAAGGAAGGAAGGAAGGAAGGAAAGAAGGAAGGAAGGAAGGAAGGAAGGAAGGAAGGAAGGAAGGAAGGAAGGAAGGAAGGAAGGAAGGAAGGAAGGAAGGAAGGAAGGAAGGAAAAAATGGAACTGCTATTGGAATTGCTATATTGAATTGCAATGGAAAATGCAATTCAATTCAAGTGAATACCTTTTTACATTTACATTTGGAAACAAATGCACCTTTGTAAAGGTCCATGTCCTATGTGATCAGCAGACTAGATACTTTAATATTCATAAGCATTTTTGAGTTGGAGAGGACAAGATTCATCACATGGGGTATTATGTCATATCATATTGCCATCTTTGTCTTCTGATAGCAACACTCAACATCAACATGAATGCACTCTTAAAAGTGACAGTTACCTCCTGTCTTACTATGGGCAAGGAATTGTCCTGGGTACTGGAAATACAAAGATAAATAATGACACAGATCCTGCTCTTCAGGATCTTGCATTCTAATTAACCAGGTATTTATTGAGCACCTACTGTGTGCCAGGTGCCATGTAAAGTGCTGGAGATGCAGAGACAAGAAGTAAAATAATTCTTGTTCTCAAAGAGCTTATGTTCTAATGGAATAAGATGGAATCTACACAACTAACTATGACATAAGCTTCCTCCCCCCTTTCTGTCTTCTCAATAGCCTTGTCACTGGACCAAAGACCATATTCCAGAGATTTAAACCCTTTCAACTGTGGAACTCTCACCTCAGAACCTTCCCACGATTCTGATGAGTGGCTGCTTCAACTGGCCGTATTTCAGGCTGTCCCCAATCATGTTTTCATTCACTCCATCCTCCCTGGTCATCTCAATAATCTCACCATAAATTTGGCACAGTGTATGTATCCTTTCCACCCACTCTCCTCTTCAAGATCTGAAAACGTTATCAAATCAGCTCTATGATTGTTCCTGGAAGGGATGGGTGTTAATATACTCCCCTGTGGTCTCATCCCTGTAAATTTTAGGATCAATGTTTGCCTCCCTGGCCACTATTCCTTTACATATGTTGTACCTCTGCCCCCTATACTAGAATATAAGCCCTTTGATGGCATGAACTATTTTTTCTTTTGTATTTGTCTCTCTAGCACTTGGAATGGTTCCTGATTCTTAATAAATGACTTTCCACTCACATATGCAGAAAGGAGGGCCATAAAGGACAGATCCAGATTGAATGTTACACAAAATCACTTGTACTCAGAGAGTGAGGTAAGTAGATTTCATGTTAGCTGGGTCTAAAGAAGAAAAGGGAGGGGTATTTTAACATTTTTCAATGGATTTAAGGGACTAGAAATTACCACCATGAGCCCCCTCTTTACTCCAACACTGATAAAAGCAGATGACATCTCTTTCTATTATCATCTAGAGAATCAAAGCTATAGAGATGGAAGAGCCTTCAGAGACCATCTAGGACAACTCTTTCATTTTACAAATGAGAAATTTGAGGTGAAGTGATGCTAAGTGATTTGCCATAAGTCATATAGATAGCAAAGAGTTGGAGGTTATGTTTGAAATAACCACCATCACTCTTTCAACAATGTACCAGCGACTATGGGAAGTGGTTTAGAAACCCTTCCACCCCTCTTAACTCCTACTATGGTCACTCCAATATGGGCCCTCATTCCAGCTACCTCTTTACACAACTCTTTTGCCATTGAAATCCATCTTGCATGTCACTGCCACAAATATTTTTGTTATACCTAAGTCTATTGATGGCCCTCCTCTGTTAGAAAATTTTCAGTATTTCTATCTAGCAAAAATTCAAATTTCTTTGCCCTGTATTCATCCCATCGACATCTGAAGCCACCCCACTTGTGTGGTCTAATCTGGTTTAAATTTCCATTTACATAATATACACACTGAAACTGATCTACTTTCTGCCCCAAACATACCCTGCGCTTTTCTACCTCCATGATTTTGATCACACTATTTGCTATGCCTACAACATTCCACCTCTCTTCTAATAAATTTATATATTCTTTAAATGTCTCTTCTTTAAACCTCTTTCTTAAAACTCAGCCCTAAAGCTACTTCTATCACTCTGAAGCCTTCCTAGATCCTTCATCAGGAACAACCTTTCCCCTCAGATTTTGCATAGTACTTTGCCTTACACCTCTCTGATGTATATGTATGTGATAATGTACACAGAGAATTGGCAAAGTGGATAGAATGTTCCACTTGGAATCCAGAAGACCTAATTTCAAATTCTGCCTCAGGCACTTAGTAACTGTTTGACAGTGGGCAAGCCACTTAAATTTCCCAGCCTTAGTTTATTCATTTGTAAAATAAGGATAATACCATGAACTTCATGGGTTCCCATGAAAATCAAATGAGATAACATAAAGAAAATACCTTGCAATCCAGTAAGCACTTCCTCAATGGTAGCTATCACTTTTTTAATATTATAGTCATCTAAGTTTTCATCTTACTTTGAGGGCAGGGACTGTTTCCTCTTTGCCTTCAAATCCTCAGTGTCTAGAAGACTGCATGACAGATAACACCCATTGGTTGAGAGACTGTAAGCTCTTACAAGAGCGGGGACCAAACCAAACTCACTAAACTTTGTACCATCCCCAGCACCTTGCACAATGTCCTATACACAAGAAGTACTTATTTGATGGATAAATGAGTGAATGTTGCTAAATCACCCAGACAACATGTGACTAGATTTGTGTTCCAATTTTCAGAGTTTCTACAGGTACTTACTGATGACGACGACGATGATGATGATACTAGAAAAAAGGCAAGAAACTTTAAAGAGAAAGGTAATTTAATTCCAATAGCAATTGCTAAGTCCTGACTATGCACAAGGCACTGTGCTTAGATGCTAAAGATGTAAAGATAAAAATGAAACAGCCCTTATTCTCAATAAACTTGTGTCTAGTGAGCATTACTGATCTAAGATTTGGAGGACCAGGGCTCCTTTCTCTTGACACCAATGTGCTGAATGGCCTTGAACAACTTATTTCATCTCTCCTCTTCTTGACTTCCTAATGGACAAAATACAGGGGAGGGGAGGAATGCTGCCTTGATGCTCTCTAAATTTGACAACTCTATGATTCTTTATCTGTTTCCAAGACCAGAGAAGCAGCTTCAAAATTCCCCCAAAAAATGTGCTAAAAATCTAGTTACACTGAACAAGAGACTAAGGACACGAAGACTCTTAAGTCATTTCATTCCTTTTGTCATTAATTCATTATATTATTTATGGATCACTGACTACATGCAGAAAAGGGTCACAGAAGAGTGTTCTGTAAAGTCCCACTGGCAGGATTGTGGACATGGAAATAAACATAAGAGGAAAAAATAACCCAGACCCATTCCTGACAAAAGACGGAAATGGCAGACAGAGGAAAAGAGACAGAAGATCAACCATAGGCACGAGATATAATTCAAACCTAGCAATTTGTCAACCAGGCTGGGAGAGCTTAGACCAACTGCCAAGAAAGCCCCCAGAATAGGGAGATGCCTACTTCAGGCAATCACATCTCTTATCTCCAAACCTTCACCATGTGTCTGAAATGTTGGCTTCCTTGGTTCCCTAAATCCTTACTCACCCACCTCCTCTCTTCTCTTCTCTTCAATTCCTTGAATTCCTAATTGTCCAGAAGCTTAAGTATGGGCAGGGAATCCATAATCTCTTGAGCCCTGAATGCTAACTGCAAGTGACTTGTAGTTCTTACTGGCAGACCCAAGACAAGGAAGGACAAGACCTGAATTCACATTTTAGTCCTCCTTTGTAAAGTTAAAAAATTGTATAGATTTTGTTTTTATTTCTCCCTCATTTCTGAATATCTCCCTCACATTCCCTTATCATCTCTTGTAACAACAAAAAAAAAGGAAAAGAATAAAAAGAGGGGGAGGAGGGAAACAGTTTAGTAATCAAAGCTAACCAACATATCAACCAAATCTAATAGTATATGCACTGTTCTAGATCCACGATCTGTCCCCTCTGCAAAGAAGGGAGGAAAATATATATATATATATATATATATATATATATATATATATATATATATATATATATATATATAGAGAGAGAGAGAGAGAGAGAGAGAGAGAGAGAGAGAGAGAGAGAGAGAGAGAGAGAGAGAGAGAGAGAGCCTTCTTCAGGAACAAGCTTGTTCCTAATAATGCCACAGTATGTAGTTATGTGGGAGTTTTTCTTTCCATTTTTATTATTATATTGTTTTCCTTGGTCTTACTTTCCACTGAATCAGTTTGTATAGGTTTCCCCATACTTCTCTGAATTATTCACATTGTGTGTTTATATGTGTGGTTTTTTTATGGCACAGTAGTCTTCCACAATGTTTATGTACCACAATCTGTTTAACTATTCCTCAGTCCTCACACTTTTTCTTTTACTAGCTGTATGACCTTGAGAAGTATAATCATTTCCCTTCTCTGGGCTTCAATTTTTTCCTCTATAAAATGAAAGGATTGGATTAGATGATCTTTAAGGTCACAACTCAACATCCTATGATTGCACGTGGAAAAGAAGGGAAAAGAGAGACAAATATAAGGAGGGCTAAAAGTTAGGAGATGATAAAAGAAGAGGAATACCAAGGGAGATAAATGAAAGGAGAAAAGGAGGGAGTTATGGTTAAGAGCAGTAAACTCTCCTTGAAGATGGTCCAGTTATGAGTATCAAAATTCTTATTTCCATCTTAATGATTTAACTAAGGAAAAGTTGATGAGAATAACAGGCCTGCTATAATAATAGGGAACATAAATTTCTATACAGTTAGAAAGTTTGCTAAGTACTTTACATATATTATTTCACTTGATAAAAGCAATAGCTACTACTTTAAGTTTACAACGCACTGTGCATTCATTGTCTTATTGGATCCTCATAACAAACCTGTGAGGAACATGCTATTATAATCCCCATTTTAGGGATGAGAAAATTGAGTCTGAGAGATGTTAAGCGACTTTTCATAGGCCAGACCTAGTGTTTGAGGCAACATTTGGACCCACATTCTCCTGACTCTAACATGTATCCAATGTGCCAAACTACCCCTTTGCTTCTCAGTCTAGGCAAATATAATATAATAGGATTGTCTCTTTGATAGCCTCATGCCCATCCACATGTTCTCTCTCACCTGATTGCCCTCAGACTTTGGAGAATCCTAAAATAGAGTTTAAATAAAAGCAAACAAATGCAAAAAAAAAAAACCCTGTTCCTTTTCTATTATCATAAATATTAAAAGGCAAAATTAATTGCCTTAGGCTGGTACTCAAAAATTCAACCAGATTTCAACTCCCAAGAGATTGGGTCTTTAGTGAGTTACGCCAGATCTGCCAGTAAGTAATCTTTCCAATTCATTTTCACTATACCTTCAAAGAAAGTTCTCATGGGGTGGGAAAAGGGGACCACCACCAAGGAAGCATCATCATGGAACCCTGTTTAATCCAGTGCAGGCCCTTTCTGAAGAGGGAGAATTGAAATGAACAAGAGAGTATTCTCCTATCTCCACTGAGAGAGTGGGACCACAATAAGATCACAAAACTTATACTGTCAGCCTGAGAGGGACACAGAAAATCAGACATTGGTGACTTGTGATCTTTGAGATATCCATTTTAATCAGTTCTCGAGAAGAAGAAAAAATAAACTAAATAATTTAAAAAGCTGAGAGGAAAGTATGGCCTCCATGATTCATTCAGTCAACAATCCTTTATGAAGGACTTACTATGGGCCAGGCACTGTGATAAGCACTAGGGTATACCCCTAAAATAAATGGAAGGTAATCTCAGAGCACTTCAAAGTCAGGGAAAGACCTCCCCTGCAAGGCTGGAGTTCACTATCTCAGCATCATGTTAGCTGTGTGACCCTGGTCATGTCATTTAACCTTTTAGCTAAACCCCCAGGCAATTCTCTAAAACTGTAAGTTGCAGAGAATGTTTTGAACTCCATGGAGGGGAGCGAATTGCATCACTGAAAATTCCCGACACAGATAGAATTGCAAATCTATGCCACGTACCCGCTCCCACCTTTAAAAAAATTGTAAAGCTACTGCTAGTTTTTTATTCTCATTTTTCTAGTTTGGCTGGTAAAGACAAATATATAAAGCTTCCAAAAAAATCAGAATTTGTTCAATGCCCTTAGCTACATTTTTTCTCCTTCTTGCCAGAATGCTGCCAATTCTCTATCACCATCCCCCATAAAAAAAAAAAATGTTATTTTTAAAAAACAGAACAGAAAATACAATCTACAGGGAAAAAAAAAACATTTCTACCAATCATTATTAAGTGAAACCCAACCAGAACCAAATGTCCTCTCTATTACTGACCAGGTATAGCCCAATAATCACCAAGTGCTAGAATAGCACCATGGGGACTCTCATCACAACAGAGATAGGTCTGTTTAAAAGCTCAGAGTGGAAAAATCCTCCCACTTGTCACATACATAGTCCAAGAGAAGTAATAGGAATAATAATTAGCTTTACTGCAGTTCCTCTCCTGAATTCTTGGATCTCTTCTATCTCCTGTACTCAATTGTTCTTAGTATATCTCCTCTAGATGCTTGTAATCTTCTCAACCTTTGGGTCTCTCAGTGTCTGGTTTTTTATTTTTTTGGTCATTGTTGTTGTTTACTTCATCCCCTAAGCCCTCTCCCTATATCCAAGGCTCCCCAGTCTTTGACAATATCCCCATAATATATTATGCATAACTTACAAATAACATGTAACACCTTCATTTAAAAGTACTTATCACTAATTCCTATGTAATAACTAAGAGAGTGAAAATGGACTTATTTGGGGAGAGCAGGGTGGATATTAAAAATGCATGGACACCTTATCTGTCCCATCAAGGTTAAATCCATCAGAAAGAGCCACATCAAAAAAATAACCATCAGCCAAAGTCAGAGATTCCAATTTATTAGAAATTATATTGTGTGCCTGATTATTTCTTATCCTGGAATGATAAAAAGGTTTGCATGTTCAATTCATCCAGGCAGGCACCTTAGGTCATCAGGTACTTTTATTATAATAATTTTAGACTACAGTCAAGCAAGGTAATTTCTTCTCTCGAAGTCAGTGAGCAAAGACAATGCTTACTAGCTCTGTTCCTGATTTCACAGATACTGAATGTACAGAATGCCCTGTGGCATCCCAAAAACACTCTAAGAAAGTCCTGAGCTCAATGACAATTCTACTTTCCCATGCAGAGGTCACCTGCTTGACTCCACAAGCAATAAGAACTCCACTGTTAAAGACTGGCTAACTAGTCCCATAGGTGTCAGAGAAGCAGCTGTGTAGATACCCAAGCAAACAAGAGAGGGAGGAGAGAGAGAGAGAGAATTTCCCACATTCTATAGTTCTATGGATTTGATACTTTCTTATCTTATAGCTAACAAATTAATCCCTACCTATTTCCATAATCCTTATAATGCTAAATTGTGGTCTACCTAATGGAAAACCCCTTTCCCAGTACTCTCAGACCGACCTTGCTTAGTTCTATCCCAAGTCAGCCTATACTCTGTTTTGTCATCCAAATCTTCTGTTCGTTTTTTTTTTTTTACCAGACTCTCACCTTACACAGAGGCAAGATCAAGAGTCAACGTACTGAATAAATAAAAGGAAAAACATAAGAAATGCTTACTATGTGCTATGCATCATGCTTAATACAAGGGAACCAAAAATAAAATGAGAGATGGACCTTTGCTTCAAGGAACATACATTCCATTAGGAGGGAGATAATACATATCAGGGTAGTGGTAGCCTGGCAAAAGAGTTTTGGTCTTGGGAGTCACAGACATGGCAAGACAATATATAGAACAGTCACTTGACATGACTTTCAAGAAGTAATCATACTATTGGTTTGATCACTATGTTCTTATTCTCCACTGCTATCCTAATTTAGCAACCTTTCATCTTTAAAGTTTACCATATTTCACTGAGTAATCGTGGCCACCACATAATCCTCACACCCTGCTTTTTCAGTTCAAAATTGGTTTATAACCTTTCATAGTGTAATTGTTACATGGTATAATTCTGTTCAACACAATACTTAAAAGATAAATAAAGTAACAATGTATTCATATCGATACATATTGATCTCTTGGGCTTTTCGAGCCTCAATTCTAGAATTTTCAGTGCATGCTCATTGTCAGTATTCAATTTTAATGTATATTCATGAGTATTCCATGCATCCTAATATTGTACCAAAGACAGTTTAGCAATAAATTATGTTTTAAGTAATATTGACACAGCTTTTAGAAACTTCACATAATGGTTGCACCCCTTTTTTTCTGCAAAAGTTGGCGACAATTATGTGGTGAAATACGGTACTCCATTGAACTATATTATCCAGGCTAGATCTGTATTGCCACCATCGATGAGATTCTGATCATATCTTCCTGATTTGTTCAGTGATTTCAGAAGCTGGCTCACAGTCTGCCTCTCCCTTACCTTCATCCTAAGCAATTTCAATATTCACCTTGCTCACCTGAATACATTGACCTCCAAGTTCGTTAACATCTTCAGTGCCATGACCTCTCCAACTTCTCTCTTCAACTTGTTTATCACAAATGGGTATATGGACCATTTGTGTCTGACCTGCGGTAAAGCACTCTGACCTCATGCTGACCTGATCAGCCACAGGAGAATATGCTGTACCTTGATTCTAATATAGTGATGTCATTTTGGTCCTCTTCGAGAATGAAAGATAACAATCAAACAACCAATGTATGTATGTATGTATGTGTACATGTATATATATACATGTATATACATATACATGCATATACATGTATACATATATTATATAATTATGTAATATTATGAGTGTGTGTGTAAAAGAGAGACATATATATATATATATATATATATATATATATATATATATACAGAGAGAGAGAGAGAGAGAGACCATGTGCAACCTCCAATCTACAAATTCAATAATCCTGACTGAAACTGAAATAGGGTTAATCTGGCATGACTTTATTGCTGAATTCTTTCTAATCACATCTTCTATTTCTAGATATGTCCCAATCATCACTTTAAAAATACATAGAATTCTGTCAGGACTCAAAGTTATGCTTGTACGCTTCTAATTTGCACATTCCATTCTCTTTCCTTTAAAAAAATGAGAAATTTGTTTTGCTCAAGGACTGAAACCCTCCTGCCCTCCATAATATTTCAGATAATACTAACAGGGCTCAAGAATTACATCTCTCAGTTTCTTTAGTATCCAAAGAACTCTTCATCTGGAACAGGTGACTGGAACTCATTAAGGGCAAGTAGATGTTCTCACAATCTCCTTAATTATCTTGGATATCAGCTTCTTCTTAGCCACATTTGTGTTTTCTAATTTGTAATTCAAAATTCTGAACAGGTTGAATGACTGGACCCAAAGAATGATTTGATTTCAAAATGGCACTGTATCTTGAGTGAAATGCTCAAATTATCAGTGCTGTTTTTCACCAATGACTTGGATAAAGGCATAGGTGAGATATCTGTCAAATTTGCAGGTGTCTAAAAGCTAAGAAGGGTGGACAACACACTAGATAGTAGAGTAAGGGTTCCAAAAGATCCTGACAGGTTATAATATAGGGATGAATTATATAAGATGAAATTTATTAGTGATAAATGCAAAGTCACACACTTGAATTCAAAGCATGAACTTCTTCAGAACAAAGTGTGGAGCTATGGCTAGTAGATTATTTATCTGAAAAAGATCTGGACTTCTTAATGGTCTCCTGGCACAAAATCAATACCTCAGCCACAAATATAAAGCAAAAATGAGGTGTATTAAGGGAATCATAGCTTCTAGGAATAAAGATACTCTGTTCTGTCATCATTAGATGATATCTAGAGTACTATATTCATTTCTGGTCATCACATTTGAAAAAGGTCATTGGTAAGCTGGAGAGTGTTAAGATGAGGGCAACCAGAATAATGAAGGGCCTTGAGTTGATGCCATATGAGGACCAGTTGAAGAAATTGAAAATGTTCAGAAGAGAAGGCTTGGGTGGGAGTATGATAGGTATCTTCAAATATGTTAAGGAATATCATGTGGAAGAAGCATCAAACTTATCCTGCTTTGCCCCAGAGAGCAGATCTAGGAGCATCATGTAGAAGTTACAAAGACACAAGTTTTGTCATGAGTCCCAGGAACTGTGCAAATTTATTTTACAAATATTATCTCATCTGATCCTCACAACAACCCGGCAAGGAAGAGAGGAAACTGAGGCAAACAGAATTTGAGTAACTTTCCAAGGGTCATACAACCAATAAGTCTCTGAAGGCTAGATTTGAACTTGTCTTTCTAATTCCAAACCCAATGTCCTATTCTCTGTTCTACCAGCTGTCGGAGGCAGGTCAGGAAAAATTCTTGGGGCTATTCAAAAGGCTGCCTTGAAATATAGTGCATTACTCTTCTCTATATATTTTCAACCCAAAGCTAGAAGACTACTCATCAACTATATTATATAGTGCATTTTTTGTCTTGTTACAGATTACTCTAAAAGATGATTTAGGTCCCTTCTAACACTGAAATTATTTGATTCTTAAATTTTCTACCTGCTAATACTGAGCCAATTTTGTTTTCACTCAGTAACTATTTGCAAGAAGTAGGAGGGGAAGGAAACCTGAGTTGATGCTCCATCTTGGCCTTATTTTAGAATTTATTCAAACTGCAGAGAGGCAAAAGAATAGAGAACAGGGAGCCCTTAAAGGTTAAATCTGAAAATACACTGAGGAAGCTTAGGAGTAATCCTGTCTACAAGCTGAGCTAGTTTTCCTACCTAACCCATATAAGTGAAGCCATCTTCTGGGATTCCCATCCTGCCCAACAGGAATTGTTCAATTATGTGCAAACTGTTATCTTTTGACTTGAAAGAGTCGTTGCTGAGGAAGCCAGCAGAATGGCTCCTCTCTTCCCTCTCTTTTGAATCCACCTGGCTCAGGAAGGGGAAGAGGTAAGCATCTTTATGCCTGAATACATCTCTTGAACAAGGGCCTTCACAGTATAATTCACATCCCTGACCTTGACTCCTACCAAAGTACGTTGTATGGTTGGCTGGTTTTACACAAGGGACAGATACTCTTTTTTTCTCATTTGGCTCATAGCCTTCCCATTGCAGGACTTATTTAGTATTATAGATTAAGAGCTAAGAGGAACCTCAGAGGTCACCTAGTCCAACTCCCTCATTTGACAGATGTGGAAACTGAGGCCCAGATATATCTAATGACTCACCCAAGGTCACACAGATCATAAGTGTCAAAGAAAGAATTTCAAAAGAACATAAATCTAGAGCCAAAAATTATCTTAGAGGCTGTCATGCTCAGGGATTTTTAATTTGCACTGTAAATTTATGATTTAAAAAAAATAGATAACTATTTCAATATAATTGGTTTCCTTTGTAATTTTATATAATCTTATTTTATTGTGTAAATTGAAATAACATTCTGAGAAGCATTCCATAAGCTTCAATGGATGTGAAAGGAATTCATGATACACAAAAAAGGTCTAGAACTCCCTGATCTAATCCACACCCATTCATTTTACAGATGAGGAAACTGAGACTTTACCTTAACAGGAAAGGTTGTGATGGGAAATAAGCATCAGAGACAAAATCTGAACTCAAATCAGCTGATTCCCAGACCCTAGGCCTGTGAAAAGTTAACATTCCCAAGACATCAAAGTCAGGTTATGGGCACATTCCTATTTCTATGTATCTTTCCCTCTGTTACACAAAAAGAAGTATAGAGATAGAAGGGACATTATAAATCATCAGTTCTAACCTCTTCATTTTACAAATCAGAAAATGGATGTTCAAACTGTTAAGGTGATTTGTCAAAATCTATACAGCTAATTAGTGTCAGACTTGGTGTTAGATTCCAGGTTTCTTTACTTGACATTCTCACTTTTTTCTTCTTTCCATTCTCCACCTTTGTATTTCTTTTCTTCTACTGTCTTTCTTTCTTTTCTCTCTTATTACCCCTAGTTCTTCCACTGTCTGCCCTAAGTACCCCAGTTAAAGAAGTTGCTGCCCATTGCAATAGACCAAATTTGGAGATTGGAAGTGCTGATGACATCTGAATGTAGGCTATATTTTGAACTTTTGATTCCTGCAGACTAAAACCAAACTATCGTTTTCGTAGTTTAAGGTCTCTGACATCTGAAATCCTTCTGAAACAAAATAAGGAATTCAAGACCACCAGAGAATGAAGAGATTGTTCAAATGTCCCATGTATCACAACTTAGTCCATGAGCCAAGGTGTTGTTTCATCTCCACTGGACATGCTATTCTCCACATCAACTTTTGGTTTTACCTTGTGAGGTTCAGGAAATTATTCAACTGTCCTTTCATATCAAACTGACATTTTCAAGTCACACAAAGCGCATGGCAAGAAAGCAGGAAGGTCCCCAATGTTTCATCACTAGCCTCCTGTAGAAGCAAAAGTGACAGAGCTGTGAGTTGTAGAATCTAGGGGAATCAGAATCTGAGTGCAGGGATCTTAGCGAGCTGCCCTACAGGAATAAAGGGAAAAATGAATGTTTTTCCACTCCAAAACACCATTTTTCACTTAATTAGCCCAAGGTCAACAATTATCCAGCATCACAGAATGAACTCAAATGATGAAAAAGGAAATGCCTGGCACTCTTGCTGTCAAATACAACCACAGTTAATGATATTTGTAGGCATCAAGACCATGAAAACTAATTCCTGATAAGGCATATTTAGACACTTTTGAACAACACTGGAAGAACTTTTAAAACACCTGGAAAGGTCCCATTTAAGGCATCCAGCTCAGAATCTCTTTTAAGGAAGCCCATTTATCCCAAGAGCCACTATGAGACACCATGGTACAGGGCAGAGTGGTCAAACACACTGTCCACCCCAGAATGACTTCTCTGTGCAGCTCAACCAGAATAAAAAGTAATCAGGAAATACTTAACAAGAGAAACAAAGAAGCAACCAAATATATCTAATGTTAATATGTTTTTATATCAATATGCAGCCAATAGGGAGCCTTATGCACAGTTTAGTGGCCTGTGTTACTATTTGAATTTGACATCATTGGTATAAAGGGTAAAGTGGTAGGTTTGGAGCCAGATGACCTGAATTCAATTCCCTCCTCCAAGGTTCACTACTTTATGACCTTGGGCAAATCACTTAGCTTCTCTGTGTGTCTATATCATAGGATGACACTAGATAGCATGCAAGTTCCCTTCCAATTCTAAATCTATGATCTTATTATTAAAAAGTTTTTATAAAATTAAAATAATTAAATTAATTAAATTAAATAAAAATTTAATTTTTTTATAAAAATGACCTTGTGAAATAACTAGTGAAAATAATACAGTTGAGTGAACTGAGAACCAACGAGATAACATGACTTGCCCAAGTGTGAACCAATTAGTGGCAAAGTCAGGATTCTATACTGGGTTTTCTGATTATAAGGCAAGTGCTTCACCTTACTGACTCTCATAGGTCTAAGAATGCAAAACGAGGATAAGGCATCAGAACAGGCCATTTGATGTTCAGTGATGAGCCAACGCTTTGCTCCCATTTCTTTCTTTCTGTTTAAAACTAACTTTATCCCAACTTTTAAACATGACTTTCACTAACCTGAAAAGTGCAGATGTTCTTTGGAAAATTTTTAAGGAACTCTGAAGAAACAAGGAAGCATTTCTAAATCACAAACTAATCTAACCATCAAACATCTTCTGGTTACTACTAATACAGCCATTGGTGCTGAAGGCTTAATGTTATTCCACTAGGAAATTCTATTCAGTCCTATTGGAATGAGGGATGTTCAGTTCATCAGGTAAAATGCCCTCTATGTCAGTAACCAATTGTATTATAAAATTAGGGCAAATTAGAGCTAGCACAGTATCCAGGGGGGGAAATTCCCATGCAGAAGGCATGAAAAAAATGTCATTATAACATTTTTTTTTTTTACTTCTGGCAACGAGAAGTATCATGATATAGTAGCAAGGATGTTGAATTTGGATATAAACTCCCAGCCTTTGAATCCAAGTTCTGGCATTTACTGTATGTGTAAATTTGAACAAGTTGCAGTTTCTCTGGGCTTAATTTCCTCATCTTTAAAATGAAAGAACTGGGCTAGATGAACTCCAAGGTCCTTTACAGCTCTAAATCTATGATCTGATGACTTATAGTTCTAGGAAAGAGGTAGCATAAGTTTGTTAACTATCACCAACATCATCCTTTAATTAACTTCTCTTTAGAGAAGGCTTTGAAGTAGCCACTGTAATAAGATACCTTTCTTCAAATAATGAAGTTGAAACACAGGGATTTGGTGAACCTGACCAAAGGAGTCATGGGATCTTTCTGCAACTATCTTATATGTACCTTCAGAGACAATCTAGCAAATCTTTTCTCCAGTCAAGACCACTGTAGAATGATCTGAACATCAATCCAGATTTTTTAAAAAGATAGCCCCCACTCTTTGGTAATGGTAAACACATACATACATACATACATACATACACACATACATATATACGTGTATATATATATATATACATATATATACATACAGACACATATATGCATAGAGAGAGAGGGAGTAACTAAGAGGGGCTGCCCATGAATTGGGGGATTGCTGGACTATTATAATTTATGAATATAAGAGAATACTATTGTGCCATAAAAAATGACAAAAAGAGTGGATGGATGAGTAGATGGATGGATGAATGGATGGATGGATGCAGAGAAATCTGGGGAAATTGGTATGACCTGAACCAGAATGAACTGACCATAACCAGAAGAACAATTTATAAAATACCAACATGCTAGTTTAAGAAACAATTTTAAAAGACATAAAAATTCTAATGATCATCTGTAATGATCATTACAATTCCAAAGGACTAATGATGTATGCTACCCCTCTCTTCATAAAAAGGCAATGATCTAAATATGAAGAATGAAACAGTCATCTCATTTTTTTGACATGGCCAATGTGAGATTTTGTTTGGCAATGCTTCTTTTTTTATAAAGGTTTCATTTTTCTTTTCACTTTCCCCAAATAGGAGATAATAAGTTTTAGGAGGTGGAAGAGAGAGGAAATAAATATTTGTTAACTGAAAAAAATTTTTAAAATATTTCCCTTCTCAGCCTTTTAGATAGGAGCATCTAGGTAGTATGGGGGATAGAGTGCTACAGTTTGGGTCAGCAAGACCTGAGTTCAAATTCTTAACTCAGACACTTATTAGCCATGTGATACTGAGTAAGTCACTTAACTTTTCTCTGCCTTAGTTTCTACATCTGTAAAATGGGCATAATAACATCTATGTTGCTTTTGTGGGAATCAATTGAAATAGCACAACAAAAAGTTTTTTGCAAATCATAAAGTGCTACATAAATGCTATGATTATTCATTGTTAACAATTACTCCAGAAGAGGGATGTGTAAAACTTCATTTGAAAAATCTTTCCAGGATCTAGCAGCTCCTATGGTCAGGAAATTCTAACTTGAATCTTTTACACAGTAGCACTGTCATTGTGATTTGCTCAAAAGAACTGGAAAATGACTACTCACCAACCTCCTATTGAGGTGATAATGATGCTCATCCAAGAGACACAATCATTATTGAATTCAGAGGATTATTCCTTAGACCCAAATAGGGAAGTATCAAGAGTAGAGCCAAAAATGACTTATAAGACAAAGCTACAAGTTATGTCTTAATAGTTTTTATGGATGTTACATCCCTCAATGTTTATTTGATATTTTTTAGCTCATCATTTCTTTACAGATTCTGCCATATAGAACTTTACTTTATGACCCCCCCAAAAAAGTTTGAGCAAAAGTAACTGTTACAGTAATCAGGCCAGACAGTGTATGAAACATTCTATATCTGTTCTCCCTACCCCCAATCTCTTTTCCAAGAAGAGAGAAATAAGTTCTGTCATGTGTCCTAGGACCATGATGTATCACTCTAATCAAGTGTCTGTTGTCATATTATCTTAGTCGTTGTGTATCTTATTCTTTGGTTCTGCTTTCTTCACTTTGCATCAGTCAATATCTTCCTATATTTCTCTGAATTTTTTCAGTTCCTAATATTTATAACACAATAACATTTTATTATATTTATGTTTGCTTAGTCATTTGCTTAGCCATTCCATATCTATGGTCATTCACTTTTTTAAGCCTTTCAGCTCCTAGTGCCTTCCCCTCAAATGTTACCTTCTGTCACCTCTGTATTTATTGTGTATGTCCGTGTATGTCCATTAGAATGTAAGCTCCTTCAAGGCATGTTTTTGTTTTTGTTTTTTCTTGGTATCACCACTGCTTAGCAGAAGGCCTAGCACATAGTAGGTGTTTAATAAATGCCTGTTGATTGATTGTTTTTTTTTCTATTTTGGAAGGCAATAAAGTGTGCTTCAAAGAAAAGATATATAGATATACATATATATATATATATATATATATATAAACATATACACACACACAATCTGAAGGGGGAAATAAACTGATACTTTTGGTAACAGGAGGAAATTATTCCTTCACTCTCTGATATCTCCTAGTCCTGACATTACACACCTTGATACCTTTGAAGGGGTACTGCCTTTGTTTTGTTGTGTGACTTCTGCATAGTGGCCATGTTACAATCAATATGCCATGGTTATTTCAAATGGGAAAGCTAATTTGCTTGCATCATGCTAAGAATCCATCTCCCAATACAAATGTAAGAGGTTAGAACATAGCAGTTAAGCTGCTATGATTATAGAGAGAATCAAAACAAACTTCAAGAAGAATGAACACTATGTGATCCCATATCCCATGCTGCTATCCAGAGGCCAGAATTGGGATGATGAGGGGTTGGGTTGAGGTGGTGATGGAATTTATTTTTTGAAGCAATGAAAACAGAGCAGTCCAGCTCCAGGAATGCTGGTTTGCTCAATATACACTAGAGGGGAAAAACATAGATGTGATGCAGAAAGAAAGGAGGGAGGTAGATGAAAACAGAGAGGGAGGAATTGAGGCAAGAGGGCTAAGAGGTGGCAGGGGGACCATAACACAAACTTAATAACAAGCTAAAATACAAATAACAACAATAGTCCTCCTATCTATGACTCAGCTCAGTACCCTGAGGAAAGTCAGCAAACAGAACACAGATCAGCCAATAGCTGGGTCTCTATAGCTAATCCAGGTCAGCAAGCTGAAGCAATAACAGAAAAGTTTGCAGCTGCTTTAAAAAGCTGGAAAGGAAAGGGCAGCCAAACACAGTTCTTGACATAACTCTTAAATATACCAGCTTATTCTTTTTTGATGCTTTCAATTCACTGAAATTGGAAAGCCAGTGAAAAGGGTCACAGTTTCTGAAACACAACTCACCATGGCCCCACTCAAAACAGAACTGTTCTCTTAGAGTTATGCTCTGCTGAACTGGAACTTTCTGCAAATATATTTTTCCTCAAACCCCTGCTCCCAAGAAATCCAAATGGATATATCTTTCCTAAGTAAGATGAACAAGGAGAGGGCAAATGGATCATAGTCCAATGACAAACTCCAGAGGAAAAGAGAATGAGAAGAGGGAGGGTTTAGTAGGTGAGTTTTTATCACCACTGTCTAAACTAGAGGACTACAGAATAGTACCTTAAAAAGAACAGCCTGGCCTCATTCCAAGATGATTATTTACCCTAAATCAGACAAAACCCTTCCCCAGAAGGCAAAGATAGAAATGTAATCCTGTTCACCAAAATATTCACTACAATACTTTTTGTAGCAGGAAAGAATTGGAAATAAAGCACATATCCATTAAATAAGGAAGAGCCAACAAATTGTGAGATTGTGATTATAATGGAATATCACTGTGTTGCAAGAATAGATGAAGATAAAAAAAATCATGGAATCATGGGAAGGCCTACATGAACTGATACAAACTAGGAGGCAAAATCAGGAAAACAATGCAGACAACAACAACACTATAAATGAGGAATAAAAGGAAAACTGAAACTGAATGTGGTGTAATTATATTAACCAAATTTGGGCTGGAAAAAGAGATAGGGGAATTCACTTATCTCCCTTCTGTTCAGAAGTGGGATATTATGGATAAGGAACACTGTGTATTTAATGTTAGGCTACTTAATTAAATGCTTAGTTTTGCCGAAATACATTTTTCCTGTTTTGTTTTTGTTCCTTGTTATAAAGGGAGGTTCTCTAGCTTGGCAAAGGAGGGAAGGATACATGTGAAAGTAAAGAAAGAAAAAATTAGAATATACCAATACAACTTTTCATAAAAAATTACCTCAGGTTTATTAACATTCCCCTCTTTAATATGTGAAATGACCAGTACCATGGACAGTTCCAGGGGAAGCAGGGTATGGAGAGGTAATAGGCACTTTCCTGAAAGCTTCAGCTTGAGAAATATGCAGGCTGGAGCAAAGAGTCTGACCCAGTCTTATATCAGAGCCTGGACAGCAAAAGCAGATCAGACATCCCATCAAGCTACAAGTCTGAATTTAAAATGGAATAAACACAAAGAAAATATTCTCTTAAAGGCTGTCTACCTTAGGGTAATACCTACCAGAAATGAAAATAATAGAAACAACCAGGTTCATTGATTTCCATTTTCATATTACTCTGCTATTTACTATTAATTTCAGCCTATCAATTAGCAAAGATGACAATATTCTATGAGCACTGTGATATATCACAATGTAGTGGTAAGACCACATAACTTAAAAAACCTAAGTCCAAGGTTGGACAAATTGTTTAATCTCTCTGTGGTCAGTTCCCTTGTGAAAAATTGATATGAGCATTAATGCTAACAGTCTCCTGAGAGACTCAAATTAGATCATAGAATACTGCCATCTCATCATCATCAGCCTCCTCTTTTTATAGAGGAAGAAACTGAGGCACCAGAAGCGAAAGGAATTAGCCCAAGTTCACATATCTAGTAAGTGGAAGAGCACCAGGACTCAGGCTCATAGGCCTTCCGACCTCAAGTTCTGTGTTTATTCTACCAGAGCCATGTTGCCCCTCAGAAAGAGAATGTAGTCATAAAACATTATAAATAAATGCAAGCTATATACTATTATTTCCTTTTTTCATGATTTCATCAATTTCAGTTTTCTTTTCTGACCTTTCAGAGAAGGGAAGTTCCTTCCAGGCAGTGATTTACCACCCTGAATAACGGTTGGGTACCACACTAATGACAACATGGACATTGAATGATCACTGAGGAGATAGTATCCTCAAAGCAAAGAAAGCAGAGGCCTCAGGAACAACAGGCCTTGAAAATTGGACAGCCTCCGGGAGAGAATGCTGAATGCACCTATCTAGGAATGAAATATGGTTATACTCTCTGGTTCTTCCACATCCCAACATATTTCAATACAAAGGTTTTCCATGTAAACAATATTGAGCTTGCTTCTATTAAGCTTAAGATAAGCTTTCCTGAAATCACCAAGGCCCCTAGCCATCAATGCTCCCACCGCTGTGATCTGACTCTCTCTGGTACATGAGTTAATTTGTAGTTGCAGGCAGGTATTTGCTTCTTTCCTCTGAAGACTAGTTGCAATGGCTGTAGTCGTTAATTGCAGTGCAGGATAAATGCAAAGTCTGGCTTTTTCCTCCTCACTTGCTTCACAATTAATTTTGCAGCTGCTTATGGGTACCTCTGTAGAAGCCTCTTGGAATACTAAAGGATGAAAGACATAGCGGGGTAAGGATACAAAAATAAAAGAACCTGTTTCTATTTTGTGGGATAGTCAGTCAATCTATAGGCATTGATTAAGCACCTACTATATGCCAAGGACTAGACTAACTACTGGGAAAACAAAAAAGGCAAATAATCCCTACCTTCAAGGTACCCCCATTGTAATAGAGAAGAAAACATGCAAAAAAAAATTGCACATGCAAGATATATACCAAGTAAATGGTAGGTAATCTAAGATAAAAATCTTCATAACCTTATCAGTCATTCCTCAGAACTAGACCATACAATCTTTTAAGTCCAGACCAAGATTGATCTTTGTCGCATCCTTCACAGAGCCAGGACAAGTGTATTGCAAATGGTAGGTTCTCAATAAAGTCTTCTTGAGTGGGAATCATGTTTAATCAAAAGATACCTTAGATTATTAATAAATTATTTTACATGTGAATGTCTTATTTCCAAACGAGACTGTGCTATTTGACACTGAAAGTCATGTTTTATGATGTGTGTGTGTATAAAATTTTACCCAGCCCTGATCAAAAGACATATAAGGCACTCAAATGTCTGATACAATGTAGAGGGGATTTCAAATCCCAAATTCCAATCTACCACTTACTCTCTGTATGACTTTGGTCAAGTCAATTAACATTCTTTTGCCTCACTTTTCTCAGCTATAATATGAAGAGTGTTGGACCAGATGGTCTCTAAAATCCCTACATCTATGAAGTGATTATACCAAGTAAGCAAAATATAGCATTTGGACTTGGCCTGTATCCACACAGAGCCCAGCAATACATACAGGCCATGTGCAATCAGTAGGGCAGAGAATTTAAAGAGAAGACTGCTTTTGAGTATAAGGGATAGAGGAAGACAGTGAAGCTTGGTATGCATAAAAGCAAGCACCCTGACACATCCAGGATGGCCTACTGTCACAGGTTCTTAGATCTTCTTTTCTAAAAGGAAAGCAACTTTCAAGGAATCAACAATCACTTAATCAAGCACCTATATCATTCACTTAGTTCAGGGGGAAAAGTTATCACCCTGAACTTCAGAGGAAATACAGAGAAATCTAAATCAACAGACAGTGCTTCCAACTGTCTTACATAAGCAATACATACATCATACATCAACAGACAGATTCAACTGTCTGACCATTACATACATACATAGTTACCAGGGAGAGAAGCAACAACATCTGGGTTTCCAAAGCTGGGGGGCTACATAGTAGCTGCCCAGAGCCTCATCTGGCAAAACACTTCCAATGACTAAGTCCCAAAGTACAACCTCACCTCAGAATATTTATACATTTTTCAGAGTCAAAGGGCATCACAACCCTTGAGAAGCAGTACATTAGAAATTAACAAAAGGTATGAGCCTTTTAATCAAGCTTTCTTTAATGGGCAAGTCCATTAATGAGTGGGGAAGATTTTTAACTCTCTGAATTACCATTACAATATTCTTCATTTACAGCCACCATGCCTAAGCAATTTAGGTCCTGTGGACAGAAATCCTGCCTCACTGGATGAAGCTAGGTGGGAGAGTGAATTGACCACTGAGTCTTAGTTCAAACTGATCCTTAGATACTTAATGACTCCATGATCCCAGGCAAGTCACTTAACCTGTTTCTTCCTCAGTTTCCTCAACTGTAAAACATAAATAGTAAGAGTGCCTACCTCCCAAGGTTGTTGTGAGGATCACAAGAGATACATGTAAACTCCTTAGCATAATTCCTGGCTCATCATAGATGCTGAATAAAGCCTTGTTCTCTTCCCTCCCTCCACCTCCACTACACAAATAATGGAATGTAAAATGAAAAGATACCATTAAAGAAGGAGTCCCTCCTCAAAGCTAGGTATCTGTCCAGAGAGCCAAAGCCAAACTCCTCCTCACCACCTTAGATTCCTCTTTGCCATCTCTATCTTACTTGACACATTTTTCTGAATACACCAACCCTCAATTTCATTTAGTTTATTCTTTTTGTACCCAGAGAGGCATCATAGTATGCTGTATAGTGAGTCAGTCTTAGAATCCAAAAGACCTAGGTTCAAGTCCAAACTCTAACCCATGCTGTTTGTGTGACTCTAACTTAGTTCCCTAGGTAACAAGTTGCAGAGAAGGTACTGATATGCATTTGCAGAAAGGAATTTCTTCACCAGGAATTTCCCAAGACCAGCAAAATGCCATGCATCTATTCCCTATTGCTCTATTTTGCATATGCTTACATGTGTACCTGTCTCCCTGCTATACACTCCTTGAGGACAAAGGTTATTTCATTTTTATCTTTGTATACCTAGCACCTAGCTAACGATAAATAATGTTTGTTGACTGAAAGACCCTCAAAACACTTCAGTAGGTTGACCATTGATCTACTACAAAAGTTGGGTGCAAGAAAGAAACTTGAGCAAATCTCCTTACTAATTCCCTGCCAAGAACATCTTGGGGAATTTTGAGGCCTATCTCACACTGGGAGTTGATGCCTAGTTCAAGGAGAATAAGTAGATTGATGTTAACTTGCTATAATCCATTCTAATATTCTGATTAACATTTTATACAACATGTTTATTTTAAGTTCCCTTTACTAGAAACACCTCAGGGTTAAATGACAAGGGAGGGTTTCCTTAGCATAGGATGAGGGTAAAGTTGAAGGCACGGACTGTGATTGTTTTTCTGTGCCCTCCATGTTAGGCTCTGTCCCTGCAATATAATAAGCATTTAATAAATGCTGGTTAATTGGATAATCTACACAAGCTGCTAGACCAGGGTCAAAACTGGGGACACTATCCATGAAGAGATTAAACCAAAAAAAAAGATCACATTAGATATTATTGCTATCACTCCCCTTCGATCCTGCAACCATGGTTTAGCAATTTTCCCCTTGAAACTTTACCCCCCAAAACTGGAAATGTGGAGATCAAAAAGGTCCCAAGTTGCTATAGCTGATACCTCAAAGTACCTTCTGTAATTGAGTGCACACATGGAAAGTTAGGGTAAATATCTAATTGACAGCATATACCTAGAATCTTGCTACTAAATAGGGTTGAATATTCATTGCAGATCAACCAGGTGAATGTCTTTCCATTTTTGACATATTTCAGCTTGTTTTATAAAAAATTTTAATATCTTCTTCCCTATAATCTCCATTCATTTTTTTCTAAATCTGTCCTCTGGAAGAAGTTAAAGCTATCTATAGCCATATGAAAAAATGCTCTAAATCACTATTGATTAGAGAGATGCAAATCAAAACAACCCTGAGGTACCACATCATACCTATCAGATTGGCCAACACAACAACACAGGAAGATGATAAATGTTGGAGAAGATATGGAAGAGTTGGAACACTAATTCATTGCTGGTGGAGCTGTGAGCTGATCCAACCATTCTGGAGAGTAATTTGGAATTATGCCCAAAGGGCTACAAAAATGTGCATACCCTTTGACCCAGCAATATCACTTCTAGGACTGTATCCCCAAGAGATCATAAAAATGGGAAAGGGTCCCACATGTACAAAAATATTTATAGTAGCTCTGTTTGTGGTGGCCAAAAACTGGAAATCAAGGGGATGCCCATCAATTGGGGAATGGTTGAACATGTTGTGGTATATGAATATAATGGAATACTATTGTGTTATAAGAAAAGATGAACAGGAAGATTTCAGAGAGGCCTGGAAAGACTTATATGAACTGATGCTGAGTGAAAGGAGCAGAACCAGGAGGACTTTGTACACAGCAACAACCATAGTGTGTGAGGAATTTCTCTGGTAGACTTCATTGCAATGCAAGGACTTTAAAAATTCCCAATGGACTCAAGGCAAAATGCCTTCCACATCCAGAGAAAGAACTATGGAACTGGATCACAGAATGAAGCAGACCATTTTCTTTTGCATTATGTTTTGTTTTGTTTTATGATTTCTCCCATTCATTTTAATTCTTCTGCACCACATGACTAAGGTGAAAGTGTATGTAATAGGAATGTATGTGTAGAACCTTTATAAAAGTGTATGTCATCTCGGGGAGGGAGGGGGGAGGGAGGAGGGAAGGAGGAGGAGGGAGTGGAAAAAAATCTAAGACACATGGAAGTGATTGTAGAAAACTGAAAACAAATAAAATAATTTAATAAAAATAATAAATCTGTCCTCTGGAGATATATCAAATAAATCTAAATCCCTCTTTCATGGAATAACTTCTCAAGCAGTTGAAGATAATGTTGCCTCCTCACACTAGAAGTTTCCTTTTCTAGAAATCCAGCTCTAGTCCCTTCAATCACTGAGATAATAGCATGATGTGAGGGAAAGGAAAAAGCATTGGTAAGCCCCTACTATGTGCCATGAACTGGGCCAGGTGCTTTACAAATATTAACTCATTTTATCCTAACAGCAACCCTGTGATTTAAGTGCAATTATTATCTCCATTTCACAGGTAAGGAAACTGAGGAAAACAGAGGTGAAGTGATTTGCCCAGGGTCATATAACTTTACTCTGGGTCTAGTACTCTATCTGCTATGCCATCTAGCTGTTATACACACACACGCACAGATCTTATTTACATATATATACATATACATATATATGTATATATACATGTACATATGTGCGGATCTATTTATATATATGTGTGTGTATGTATGTATTTTGTGTTCATATTTACACTTTGTAATTGTGTATGTGTGCATAATTACATGACATATGTGTATATATATGTAAATATATGTGTGTATATCACGGTACTTAAATCACCATTCTGCTACTTGGTATATACATGACCCTAGACAAGTTATTTACTATGTCTGCACTTCAGTTTCTTCAGCTGCAAAATCAAAGGGTGTTTAATATACAGTCTCTAAGCTCCCCTAAAATTCTAAAGCTAACATCTAGGATACATTCGTCAAAGACAATTCTTTCAACTCCCTTCGCCGTCTTGATGATCCTTATTGAGAAACTAGAGCTTATTCAAGTCTCCCTTTAAAATGAAGTGTCCAGAATTGTATGTAATACTCCACACGCAGTCTAGCCATTTACTACAAAGCTGTCATCTTTTTCTCTATCCAGTGCACAGTTTTTGATATAACCCACGAACACATTAGCCATTTTTTTTACATCCATGCCATAGTCTTGACTTAAAAATTATTAAAAACAAACTTCTCTCATTACTTTGTGCATTCTTTTTATTTGCTAATTTATTCAATAACCAATTTCACAAATTTAGTGAGAGAGGGAACTTCAGAATTCATGTGGTCCAACTTCATAATTGTATGGATAAGAGAAAACACCATAAAAGTCAAATAGCTTGATTCATACACTAAGTGGCAAAGCCCTGACTCCAGATCTAGTCGACTTTTTCATTGTTTTATATTGAGTGCCTGGGCTTTTAAAGACCTTCAGAATCTAGCCCTTCCCTTCCTTTCTAATCTTCTTATACTTTACTCCCTCCTTCTATTCCTCTATAATCCAATCACACTAGCTAGCTACATTTCTATTTTTCAAGCAGGACACTCCATCTCCAGAATACCTTCCTTGTCACTGGCTGTCCCTCCCATGCCTAAAATACTCTCCCTCTTTGTTTTCACCTTCTGGCTTCCTTCAAGTCTAAGCTTAAATCCTACCTTCTGCAAGGATACTTTCCCACATCACTCTCCAACTGCTAATGTCTTTCCCTCTGAGAGTACCTCAATAGTTGTTTGTGTGCCGTCTCCCCGACTAGAATATGAGCTCCTTGACAGCAGGGATTGTTTCTGCCTTTCTTTGTATCCCTGGTGCTTAGCACAGTTTTTGGAACACAGTAAACATTTATTGACTGACTGATGAATCTAGGCTCTAGAAGAGATGCAAAGATAAGTAAGATATGATTTCTATCCTCTAAGAAATAGAAAAATAACACAAGTGCAGGTAAGTAAAATTCAAATTAGAATTTAGTGAGATCATATAAATAGGTACATACGTATACATTATACATAAGATGCATGTTTGTATATATATATATATATATATATATACACACACACACACACACACACACATATATTATATGTATATGTAAGGTGTGTATAGAATATACCACACTATCCAGAGGCATAGTAGTGTGACAGAAAGCCATCTGCATTCAAGATCAGATGTGGGTTCAAGTCTTGCCTCTGATACACATTCTGTCTGTGATCCTTTGCAAGTCACTTAACCTAAGGCCCTTGTCAAGCAACTCTCTAATTTGCAAAGTAGATACCAATCCACATGGATGGGAAAGTGTTCTGAATAGGAGAGCTCCCTGTATTATTATTAAATCATAGGTTTAGTTCAAAATAAGAAAATACTATTAGACAAGAGAGAAACCACTTCCAACTGAGGAAACCAGGAAAAACTTTATGGTGAGGCAGCATTTGTCAAATGAGATGACACATAAGACCTTCCCAGGTCTATACTTGAGTAGCTGATTTATGTCTTTTCAACAAAAGCACAGGATTTTATACTTATTCCAAGTAGATCTCATCTCATTAGTCTTAGGCCATGATTTGTCTTTGCATATAATTTTAAATCTTGATTCTACTATCTAATATAGAGAATTCTTTCCAAATATGCTAAATTTGCAATTTCCCCCCAAGAATTAGATGAAAATATTGAAAGGGACAGAGCCAAGGACAAAGCCCTCCAGAATGCCAGGAGAGACCTCCCTCCAAGTTGACACTGATCATTCATCAACATGACATTCTTTTAGATTTCTGAACTACAAAGACCAGTGAAGTCAAGAAAAGTCAGTTCAGGTTGAATGGATAAGCCTTCCTTCTTCTCCTAAAAGCCCTCCAAGCTTAGGCAGTATACTTACATTCAGAAAATCCCTCAGTCTACAGGCTATGTTTATATGTGCTTCTTTATACATTGTTATCCAGATGCCTCTCTCTCTCTCTCTCCCTTTCTCTCCCTTTCTCTCCCTTTCTCTCCCTTTCTCTCTCTCTCTCTCTCTCTCTCTCTCTCTCTCTCTCTCTCTCTCTCTCTCTCTCTCTCTCTCTCTCCCCTTCTCTCTTTGAAATTGGATGTCCTTATCTCACCCAAGCTGGAAGGACAGTGTCCTCTCATAGGTATAATTCCACTGCTAAACAGCATAGGGGCTCTTATCTTTTCTATTTCTGACCGAAGTCAGTTTGCCTCTCCTTAGGCAGCCTAGTTAACCCCCTGCTCCTGAAGACTTACTATATTGGTGAGGGTTAATGCTTAGCACGCTGCAACTCAGAACTCCCCAGCTCAAGATATGTACCAGCCTCAGCCTCCCTCAGCAGCAGGGTTGGATGGATTATAGGCATGTGCCACAGTCTCCAGCTGCTAAGTACTATAAAGCTTTTTTCATGCATGTTTTGACCTCCCTCTACAGGACAGTGAGCCCAATATCAATATCAACTAACATATAAATTCAAAGTATGACAAGAGATCTTCAAGGCCATCTATGTCAATCTGCTTTCACAAATGAAGAAACTGGATCCAAAAGAAGTTGAAGAGTTTGCCTAAGACTGGGCAGCTAGTTAATGGCAAAAAATGGAACTGGCTAGATATCCTAACTCCCAGTCCAATATTCTTCTAATTATGTCATGTCACTTACTGGCTTTTTAAAATTAAACTACATTTTTTTAATTAATAAGCATTCATTTTCTCTCTTCTCTTTTCCACCTCTTACAGCCCCCATGAAAGAAAAAGAAAAAAATGTAACAAATATGAATAGTCAGGAAAAACAAATTTCCATATTAACCATGTCCACAACTATATGCCTCATTCTCCATTGTGGGTCCATCTCTTCTCTGTCAGGAGAGAATTTGATGCTTTATCAGTTTTCCAGAATCATGTCTGGCCATCGTACTGATCAAAGTCAAAAAAAATTTTTGGAATGATGCCTCAAAAGTTCCCCTTTAATACAGTAATACCACTACTAGGTCCCTACCTCAAAGAGATAAAATGGAAAGCATTCACATATAATAATAGCAGGTCTTTTTGCAGTGACAAATGTCTAGAAACCATGAAGGTACCCATCAGCTGGGTAAGGGATGAACAGACTGTGCTACATAACTATAGACTACTATTCTGCTGTAAGAAATGATGAAAAGGAAGGTTTCTGAGAATTCTAAGAAGACCTGTAAGAGTGGATGCAGAGTGAGAACTTATTCACTTTTTGTCATTTTTCTCTTCATAAATAAGTCTTCTTTTCCTTTAAAGGAATGACATATGAATGTGTGTGTATGTGATATCATACATATAGTTATATAGTAGAGGTATGCATATTAGAAAAGGATATTTCATATGGTAGAAATAATGTGGATTCAGAGGACCTGGGTCCAAATCCCAATTCGGTTCATTTACTGGTGAGACCTAGGAATATTATTCCCCTGGGCTACAGATATTTTCCCCCTATTTTGTAATAAGAATGCATACATGATTGCTAAGATAAGGATTTAGAAATCAAGCTCTACATTCACAAGCCTATGACTATCACTACTGTATCACTATTGCAATGGCATAGTTTATTGCACTACTAACCATACAGGTTGGGAAAGAATGCACAACACCAAATTCAACTCCAAGTAAGAACAGTATGAAGCTGGCATACAAGGCAAACCACTGATCCTTTCTGTAGTAAGTCTTCGAATATCAGCAATCATGTTGGTAAGTCACCTCAGGCCACTGCAGCCTAGTGTACCCTAATTTGGATTGTAAATCCAAAGAAATGTTGCATTTATCAGTTAAGTCTCATCAAGTTCTTGGGCCTATCTAGTCCTCAGAAGACTCTGTCTCCATATAAGACCGGCAAAGACATGTTCCAAATAATACTTTAGATCTGGGAAGCCTGAGATTCTCTACCTGTATCTGCTAGGTTGTAATCTCCTTATTAAACTAGAAGCCCCTAGCAGGTAGAGATGCATTCTAGTCATCTTTGTATTTAGCAAAGGACTCAGTAAATGTGTGCCAAATTTAATACCTTATAGTCAACCAACTTCCAACACATGCCACAGGACTACAACTGCCCCTGAGCCTTTGGATCAGTTTTTACCCATCATAAAATGACTGAGTTCATTCTTACTATCTCCTGGCTCCAAAGGCAACATGAATAAGGATGAGGGAACTACCATCTGCAAAGGGTCTTGAGGTCACTGGCTTAAAGTGTCCCTGAGCACAGAAGATGGTAAATCATGTTCTGACATAACCATAAGGAGTACTTGCAGAACAAGTCTTCCTAAGGAGCAACAAGGAATTTACTTGAAAGGTCTATGTGGCAATGTCTGAAGCCATTGACTTCCCAAGGGCAAAGGAGAGAGTAATGACAGTTCAAATCCTGGATCCCTTCAACAGAACATGATGTACACAGAGAGCTAGCCCTGCACTAGACACCCAGAAGGAAAAGACATGGGTGAGCTCAACTGGCTTACAATCTAGCTAAAGCATCAAGCCACACACAGGAGTTTCAGCTCCAATATTTATTAATTGTGAGGTTATGGATGAATCAGTTAACTTATCAAGCCTTAGTTTCTTCCCCTTTAAAATGGAGGTAAAGATATCTGTGATACCTACCTCACACAGTTATTGTGAGAAAAGTATAAATTTGGAAATTCTATGTGTGTAATAATTCTATGAGCCAGTTAATATTAGCCACTATTTAAGTGTCAAGCTGAAAGATACTGATAAGTGGTCTAGGAGAATGGAAAAAGGGGGAGATCAGTGGGCTGCACTGTGAACTGGGTGGCCTATCCTCTTTAGGAAATGGCATTTCATTTAGGCCTATGAGAATGACTATTCCTTCCTTAGAATTTAGAGAAGTAGAGAAGGTGCTTGAAGGCACCGAGTGCAAACATAGACTCAGGTGTTAGGTGGCAATATATCGTTTCCCTTTCACAAACTTAAAAAAAGATTATGTACATTTATTACCTCCATTTTTCTCATCTCCCATTTACTTCACAATCCCTTACAATTTGGCTTTCAACCTGACCACTCCAATAGATAGTTTTCTTCAAGGTTACCTCAATCCTTATCCTACTTAACTTCTCTGCAGCCTTTGACAGGGTCTAGTGCCCCTTCTCCTCAACACTACTCTTTTGTTGTTTCCTCCTCTCTGGGTTCTGTTTCTTTTTTTTATTAACTCATCTTCCTCTTTCCATGAAATTCAATTCTGTCTTCGGTAGTGTTCCCTCCTCCTTTAGTGATCTCCAGTTCACATATTTTCAATGACCATTTCTATGTAGATAACTACCAAATGTATAATTTACATAAATTTAAATATTTAAATACAAAATATGTAGACAAATAACTATCTAAGTAAACATATGAACACAATGACATGAATATCTATTTTATAGGGCATATATGTATAGTTATATAGACAGATATAGAGTAAATGAGATTGAGATGAAGAAAACAGAGACAAAATAAGAATAGGGATGATAGCAATAAAGATGATAGATAGCTTCCTCTTTCTACTGAATTCCAGCCTCCTATTACCAACTAACTGCTAGCCATGTTTTGTAGGCATCTCAAACTCTTATCTAAAATGAAACTCATTTTCCTCCAAATCATTCCTACTCCAAATTTCCTTCTTCGTGTTGAGTGTAACATTAGCTTTCCAATCACTCCACTACACAACCATGGAATCACCCATGATTCCTCCCTTACCCATAAGGGCCATATTAAATCCGTTGCCAAGTCTTGCCCCTACTACTCCTACAGCCTCTCTTACATTAATCTCCTTATTTAAACTTACATATCCTCTACCCTCACTCAAGTCGTCATCACGTCTTTCCAAGACTATTTTGATAGCTTCATAATTGCTCCTGTTCACTACAATATACAAAGCTACCAAACCCAGTTACGTCTATATTCACAGTTCTTCAACACTTCTCCTTTTCTTCACTCATGCAGCCACCACCAAAGTCTATGTCCTCATCACGTCTCACCTAGATCACTGTAATCATTTCCTAATTGTTCCAATTGCCTCCAATCTTTCCTCTCTCCTATCCACCCTCTACTCAGTTTCCAAATTGTTATTCTTAAACTGCTCATCTAACCATATGACCCCTCCTCTACACATGGACACACACACACACACACACACACACACACACACACACTAAAAAAACCTGTAAAATCTGTCATGGCTCCCATGAAACATTGCAAGCCACTCCGTCTGTCATTTATAATCCTTCATAATCAATCAAGTATTTACTAGGCAACTACTATGTTCTAGGTCCCTTGCAAGGCACCCTGAGTACAATGACAGAAGATAAATAAACCTTGTCCTGCCCATTTTCTTTCTAGCATAATTTCCTATTACTCCCTTTCTTGAAAATTTCGTATTTCAAATTTCATATTAACTGCATATTTCATATTGCCATTTAATCTGGACCTTCATATTCAATATTCTATTACCAGCCCTTATACCTTTGCACAAGTAGTCTGTCATTTTTGGAATTCCCTAAATACTTACCTCCATCATGGAGAGTCCCTGGCTTCCTTCAAAGTACACCTCAGGTCACATCTCCTATCAAGGCTCTTTCCAATCCCCTCATTTATTAGTACTTTCTCCTTCTTGAAATTGTTTCATAGTACATATAATGCATACATATATCCATCAGTAGAGAGCCTGAAGCTCTTTTTAAATTTTGCCTTATTCTCAGCACCAGTGGAGACTCTTGTAAACAGCAGGCCTTTACTAAATATTGGCTGAATGGAATTACAGAGTATGCTGGGGGTGGGAAGGGTGGTTAAGCTACAGTACAAAGGGAAAGCCGAGGATATTCAATACTGAAAGATAAGCTTGGAAAGGTAGATATTTTTCCTAGTGGCCTAGGATCATGGAAATTTGCGCTGCTTGCTTTGGAAGGTCACCTAACCCTTTCCGTCTCACGTGTCCCCTATGTTTTGTTTTTTTCTGGCACTGTCACTGGGAAATATACAGAACTGTCTGCTGTTATGACTCACCAGATCTCTGTGCCTTGGAGGCACAGACACCTTGAAATCTCTAGTTATCAATGAAGACATTCCTCAATCATACTCTGCCCTGGTCTCTGAATTTGGCTCCTGTTAAGGAAGAATGGGACACACTGGTGACCTTGATCTTATTTTACTATCCAAGTCAGGAATCACCAAAATTCAACAATATTTCCTTTACCAGGGAAACTGGAGCCATAGTGGAGGACTGCTCTCACCTAAAAAAATAAATCCAAGGAAAATTCAGATCCCTAAAATCTTATTTTTACAACAAAGGCATCACATATAACCTTGTATTTTATACATGTCTTAGCTCTCCAAATAGACTTTAAGTTCCTATGGGATTGGAACTATACCTGTGTGTCTCTGGATCACCATTAGTACCTAACACAGTCTCTTTCACAATATGAGCATTCACCAAAGGTTTATTGAATGGAAGATGGAAGAAACAAAGCAACAAAGCGACTGAGGCCAACAAGAGATATTAATCTTAACTAGGAATGTCTCCCTCTTTTGATATAAAAGGCAATATTTTATCCTTTTTAAATCTGTCACCCTAAGAAGGAAAAAAAAAACAGAAACAGGAAACCCAAAGTAAAATCAGAATTTCCCAGTCTACTGGGTTGTAGGGATATAACATGCAAACAGCTGATTTTTACATGTTAATTTGAGAGGAAGAAGGTTTAGTGGATAGAAAATCAAGTTCAGAATCAGGAAATCTGAGTTTAAGTAATGTCTCTGACACATATTGGCTGTGAGACCCTGGGCAAGTCATTTGGTCTCTCAGTGCCTGCATCCATTTTCTAAGACTAGAGACTTTTCCTCCTCCTAACAGCTGCAAATCCAGAGTGTCTCCATAGACATCAACTGTAACATAATACAGCCCAGCTCTGGGTGAGTAATAGCCACCAGGTAGGATGCCCAACATCCCCATCTGCCATCAGGAGCAATGTTGAGCATGCACAGCAAGGCTGATCACGACTGGGATCAAGCTTCCCATGAGGGAAAGAGACCTGGGAATGCCTTTGACATTCTGGAAGGGCAACACCAAGATGGTTTAGGAAGTGTCATGGGGAGAGGAGATTCTCCTTTCCCTGGTTCCAAAGAGGGTCCCTGGTTGACAGACAACCTGTTCAACATGCTGCTGGCTAAGCTGCATTGCAGCATTTCACTGATGTTTAAACATCATTGATGGTGCAATTCCCATCCTATCACTACCTTCTCTGCAGCACAACCTCAGTCTGGCCATCATCTGAAACCTTTATCAGAGCTCCATGATTATAACAAAACCTCACTAATCTGGGCTCATTTTGTTTAAAAAAAAGGAAAAGGAAAGGAAGGAAGGGAAGAAGGAAGGAAGGGAAAAAGGAAGGAAGGAAGAGAGAAAAAGAAAAAGAGAGAGAGAAAAAAGGGAGGGAGGGAGAGTGGGAGGAAGGGAAGAGGAAAAGAAGGAAGGAAGGGAGGGAGGAAGGAAGGAAGGAAGGAAGGAAACAGGAAAGGAAGAATATCTTTCCTTTAAGTTGGATTTTAACATGGACAAAATTCTTATTCTAGAACTATGAGAGATAGGTAGGTAAGTAGTTCTATCCCCACTAAAAAGATGAGGAACCCAAAGTCATAGAGTTAATAAACATCAGAGTGAAGAGTCAAACCTGTGCATCCTAGCTTTAGGTCCAGCACCAAATGCACGATACCACATCTGATCATGAAGGCAGCCATCAACCTAAATTATTAAGAAGATTGAAATAGGAGTATTTCCAAAGAAATTCCATGTTTCTACTTTCTCTGCAGAAACTACACCCACTATACTCTTAAGTTTTTTTTTTTTCCTTCTTTCTCTGGTGGACATGGAAGGGTTGGGGAAAGGAAGAAGCAGCATAGATGACCAGGTCATAGGCAGAAAAGGGCAGATGTGGAGGTTTCAGATCCAGGAATGATATGCTGAGCAGAGCAAGTAGATCTGCCCAAGTGGAGCAGAAGTTATTTGTTGGGAAGTTGTTGAAATCAGGTTTTCTAGGAAAGGAAGGACCAGATTCTAGGAGACCTTAAAAGTCACAGCAGGGGGGCAGAGCCAAGATGGCGAAGTAGAAAGACGCACATACACATAGCTCTGAACACACAAACCACAGAACAGCTAGAGGGGACTAACCCAGGGCGAATTCTGCACCCAGAGACCACGGAATATTGGAGCGAGGGAGATTTCTGTTCCGGAGAGACCTGCAAACCTCTCGCGGGGGGTCCTTCGCGCCATGGACTGGGCACCAGGATGGGGAGCAGAGGGCAGCCCTGCCACGGCCACAACACAATGAGGAAAAGATCCAAGAGGTCTATGGGGACGGGAACTCCAGCAGCCACGCGGGTCCCCCCACCCACAGAGGGACCTGCAAACCTCTCGCAAAAGGTCCGTCGCGCTGCAGACGCGGAGCCCAGCCCGGACCTGCGGCGGCCGCGGCTCCGAGAGGTACAGATCCGAGAAGCCTCCAGAGACGGGATCTCCAGCGGTGGCACTAGCCCCCCCACCAACAGGTGACTGACGGGGATAGGTGAGAGAGTGTCTTTGGTGGGTCGAGAGGGGAGTGGGGTGCCCCCATGGCTCGGGCCCCCCCAGGAGATAGAAGCTGAGAGGTGGCTACAGACAGAGGCTCCCCAAAGGGGCGGGAGCCTGGATCCATTGTTGATGGTCTGTGCATAAACCCCCTGAGGGAACTGAGCCAGAGAGGCGGCCCTGCCCCTGACCACCTGGACTTAATTCTCGCACTGAATAGCAGCCCTGCCCCCGCCAAAAACCCTAAGGCGGGAAGCAGCATTTGAATCTCAGTCCCCAACGCTGGCTGGGAGGACCAGGAGGCGAGGTGGGTGTGAGGAGAACATTCAGAGGTCAGGTCACTGGTTGGGGAGAATGCCAAGAAAAGGGAAAAGAAATAAGACTATAGCAGGTTACTTTCTTGGTGAACAGGCATTTCCTCCCTTCCTTTCTGATGGAGAGGAACAATGCTTGCCATCAGGCAAAGACACAGAAATCGAGGATTCTGTGTCCCAGCCCACCCAATGGGCTCGGGCCATGGAAGAGCTCAAGAGGAATTTTGAAAATCAAGTTAGAGAGGTGGAGGAAAGACTGGGAAGAGAAATGAGAGGGATGAGGTAGAAGCATGAAAAGCAGATCAGCTCCCTGCTAAAGGAGAACCAAAAAAATCTTGAAGAAATTGGCACCCTGAGAACTAGCCTAACTCAGTTGGCAAGGGAGGTGCAAGGGGCCAATGAGGAGAAGAATGCTTTCAAAAGCAGAATTAACCAAATGGAAAAGGAGATTCAAAAGCTCACTGAAGAAAATAGATCTTTCAAAACTGGAATGGTACAGATGGACGCTAAGGACTTTATGAGAAAGACAGATATCTCAGAACATACCACGTAGATTCGAAAAATGGAAAATAATGTGAAATATCTTATTGGAAAAACAACTGACCTGGAAAATAGAATCAGGAGAGACAATGTAAAAATTCTGGGACTACCTGAAAACCATGATCAAAAGAAGAGCCTAGACATCATCTTCCATGAAATTATCAAGGAAAACTGCCCTGAGATTCTAGAACCAGAAGGCAAAATAAATATTCAAGGAATCCACAGAACACCGCATGAAAGAGATCCAAAAAGAGAAACTCCCAGGAGCATTGTGGCCAAATTACAGAATTCCCAGGTGAAAGAGAAAATATTGCAAGCAGCTAGAAAGAAACAATTCAAGTATTGTGGAAATACAATCAGGATAGCACAAGATCTGGCACCTTCTACATTGAGAGATAGAAGGGAATGGAATAGGATATTCCAGAAGTCAAAGGAACTAGGACTGAAGCCAAGAATCACCTACCCAGCAAAACTGAGTATAATACTTCAGGAGAAAAAATGGTCTTTCAATGAAATAGAGGACTTTCAAATTTTCCTGATGAAAAGACCAGAGCTGGAAAGAAAATTTGACTTTCTAACACAAGAATGAAGAGAACCATGAAAAGGTGAACAGCAAAGAGAAGTCATAAGGGACTTACTAAAGTTGAACTGTTTACATTCCTACATGGAAAGACAATATTTGTAACTCTTGAAACATTTCAGTATCTGGGTACTGGGTGGGAGCACACACACACACACACATGCACACACGCACACATACATAGAGACAGAGTGCACAGAGTGAATTGAAGAGGATGGGATCATATCTTAAAAAGAAAATGAAATCAAGCAGTGAGAGAGAAATATTGGGAGGAGAAAGGCAGAAGTTATATGGGGCAAATTATCTCTCATAAAAGAGGCAAGCAAAAGACTTATTAGTGGTTGGATAAAGAGGGGAGGCAAGAGAAAAACATGAGGTCTACTCTCATCACAATACACTAAAGGAAAGAATATAATGCACACTCATTTTGATAGGAAAACCTATCTCATAATACAGGAGAGTGGGAGACAGGGGCACAAGCAGGGTGGGGAGGAGGATAGAGGGGAGGGCATGGGGAGGAGAATGCAATACGAGGTCGACACTCATGGGGAGGGAAAGGACCATAAGAAAATAGAAGTAATGGGGGACAGGATAGGATGGAGGGAAATATAGTTAGTCCTATACAACACAACTAGTATGGAATTCATTTGCAAAACTAAACAGATATGGCCTATATTGAATTGCCTGTCTTCCAAGGGGAAGGGGTGGAGAGGGAGGGAGCTAAAGAAGTTGGAACTCAAAGTGTGAGGACCAAATGTAATGTTCTTACCACTGGGTAACAAGAAATACAGGTTAAGGGGTCAAGAAAGCTCTCTGGCCCTACAGGACAAAAGAGAAGACGGAGACAAGGGCAGGGAGGGAGGATAGAGGAGAGAGCAGATAGGTCACAGGGTCAATTAGAAAGCTTGGGTCTGGGGGGGGGAGGGGATAAAAGGGGAGAAAATTTGTAACCCAAAATTGTGTGAAAATAAATGTTAAAAGTTAAATAAAAAAAAAAGTCACAGCAGTTTGGGCTGGTTTCTGCAGACAACAGTGAGCCATTATGGGCTTTGCAACATGGGGGACTGTGACAAGTTCTTTGTTATAAAAAGGATATCCTAAAAGAGTCACGAACTTCACAGTAGAAGAAAAGATGAGCCTAGGAGCCCCAATAAGAATTGATGACAGCAATGTAGTAAGCTTCAATGATAGCCAGTACCCTGGAGGTGGCAGCAGACCTGGAGAGGGTTGGACAAGGAGAGTTACTTCAAAGAGAAACTGCAAACAAAGTGTTTTCCAAGTATTGGTACTCTGGGACTTATTTCAAGAACAGAAGAAAAAAAACTATCTCCAATTAGCTGCATTATTTGCATGCAAACAATTGATGTGACCAAGTCCTTAAGAAGTGCTTCTTCTTTAAAGTAGGTTAAAACCACCACTTGCAATTTAGCATAAATCCTCTCAATTAAATGTTTTCTTCATCGATGGACCAAAGAGTAGTTTCTGTGCAGTCCTCATTGAAATTGTGAATCTGAAGTTAAAACAATTTGTTATAGTACCTGGATTTACCTCCCACTGGCTTCCCCAACATACTGGGAATAATCCTGAAGAAATCAAAAATACTTTGAACTCTGTGGGAAGTAGTGAAACCACCCATGGACTACTTATTCAGATCATTAAGTCACATAGCTCAGAAAAATCCAAGACTCCTTATTCCAATGATCAATTTCATTTTGCTTGCATTGCTACATCATGAAAATGTAAATCATGTTAAGCTCAGCTCATGTACCACGGCTTACAGGAAGCTTTCCAGAAAACTATCTCCATAGTGGTTGGTGTTCTCTCCTTCATCTTCATTTTCCTTTTCAGACAATTCCTGTGACTTCATCAGCATAGGATACTCCTAATGGGAAAACTCCAGCAATGGAGATCATCCACCAGTGCAATTTATAGTCTTAGAAAGGTGTCTGAAGCACTGAGAGATTATGTGACTTCCCCAGAGCCAAATGGTCAACATCTATATGAAGGACTGAACACATGCATTCATGATTCTGAGATCGACACTCTATTCACTGCACCATGATACCTCTTAAATTGTCTGTCTACACATTGTGGCCCCCACTTCAATAGACTTGTGGAAAAAAAGGGATTTTTAAAAATTTTGCCTTTCTATTCTAATTGCTAGAACAGTGTTTCAGTGGAGCGGGGTGGGGTGGGGGGAGGAAGTGTGCTCTATAATTTGTAGCACACTTTATTTTCGTATCATTTCATTGTATCCTAACAAAAACACTGTTAGGCTGTTGCTACTGTATTATTCCCATTTTGTAGGTGAGGATACTGAAACTGAGACATTAAATGATTTACCCAGAATCCCATAACTAATGTTTGAGGCAGGATTTAAACTTAGATCTTTCTAACTACAAGTCTAATACTCTATTCACCACACCAAGATGCTGCATTAAAATCCTAAGGTCTTAAAGTTGGAAAAGAACTCAAGGCATCAACTAGTCAAGTTTTTTCTATCTAGGAAGAAAACAGTGCCTGAGATAGTTAGTACATTCTTTCTTTTCTTATTTAATATAATTTATTTAATTTCAGTTTTCAACATTAACTTGCACAAGATTTAGAATTTCAAATTTTCTCCCCATCTCTCCCCTCTCCCCACCTCAGGACAGCACACAAGCTCTCCTTTCCCCATTCTTTCTATCACAACTCTTTTTCCATCCTCTTCCCCTCTATTGTCCTGGAGGGCAAGACAGATTTCTATATCCCATTGCCTGTACATCTTATTTCCCAGTTGCATGCAAAAATAAATTTTAATATTCATTTTTAAAGCTTTTCCACATTCTCTCCCTTCCTTCCTCCCCACCCACCGTCACTGAGAAAGCAAACAATTCAATATAGGTCATAGATATGTGACCATACAAAATGCTTCCATAAGTCATGTTGCGAAAGACTAACCACAGTTCCCTCTGTGGTTATCTGCCTTCAGTTTATTCCATTCTCTCCCTTGACCTGTCCCCCCATGATAATGCTTACTTCTGATTACCTCTTTCCCCAATCTGCCATCCCTTCTATTATCCATCCTCTCCTATCCCCTTGCCCTCTGTCTTCCTGTAGGGTAAGATAGATTTCCATACCCAATTGAATGTGTGTTATTCCCTCCTTATGCCAAATCTGATGAGAGTAAGGCTCACATTCCCTCTCACCTTCCCCTTCTTCCCCTCCATTGTAAAACCTTGTCTTTTTTATGTGAGATGATTTCCTACATTCTACCTCTCTGTTTCTCTTTCTCCCTTTACATTCTTCTCTACACTTAATTTTATTTTTTAGGTATCCTCCATTCATATTCAGCTCACCCTCTCTCTTTTGCCTATATACATATATTTTATATATATATATATATGTATATATATATATATATATATACACACACATACATACATATATACACACTATATATACATACATACACCTACACATATATAATATACACATACATACATATGCGTATATATGTGTGTGTGTGTGTGTGTGTGTGTGTGTGTGTGTGTATTCCCTCTAACTACCCTAATAATGAGAAAGGTCTATGAGTTACAAATATCATCTTTCCATGGAGAAATGTAAACAGTTCAACTTTAATGAGTCCCTTATGGTTTCTCTTTCCTATTTACCTTTTCATGTTTCTCTTGATTCTTGTATTTGAACATCAGATTTCCTATTCAGCTCTGGTCTTTTCAACAAGAATGCTTTGAAATCCTCTATTTTATTTTTTCCCCTGAAGTGTTATACTCAGTTCCTTTGACCTCTGGAATATGATCTTATAAGACCTCTGATCTCTTCCTGTAGAAGCTGCTAAATTCTGTATTATCCTGTCTGTATTTCCACAATACTTGAATTGTTTCTTTCTGGCTGCTTGTTATATTTTCTCCTAGAACTGGGAACTCTGAAATTTGGCTACAATATTCCTAGGAGTTTTCTTTTGGGATCTCTTTCAGGAAGTGATCGCTGGATTCTTTCCATTTCTATTTTACCCTCTGGTTCTAGAATATCAGTGCAGTTTTCCTTGATAATTTCTTGAAATATGATGTTTAGGCTCTTTTTTTCGATCATGGTTTTCAAGTAGACCAACAATTTTTAAATTATCTTTCCTGGATCAATTTTCAAGGTCAGTTGTTTTTCCAAAGAGATATTTCATATTGTCTTTTATTTTTTTTCATTCTTTTGGTTTTGCTTCATAATTTCTTGATTTCTCATAAAGCCATTAACTTCCACTTGCTACATTCTAATTTTTAAGGAACTATTTTCTTAAGTGAGCTTTTGGACCTCCTTTTCCATTTGGCAAGTTCTTCATTTTAAGGCATTCTTCTCCTTATTGGCTTTTTAAACTCCTTTTGCCATTTGGGTTAGTCTATTTTTAAAGTGCTATATTTTTCAGCATTTTGGGGTCTCCTTTAGCAAGCTGTTGACTTGTTTTTCATGATTTTCTTGCATCACTCTCATTTCTCTTCCAAATTTTTCTTCTACTTCTCTTACTTGATTTTCAGAATCCTTTTTGAGATCTTCCTTGGCCTGAGATCATTTCATACTTTTCTTGGAAGCTCTGAATGTAGGAGCCTTGATTTTGTTGTCTTTTTCTGGGTGTATGATTTCATCTTCCTCGTTGAAAGAAAATACCGTTTCACCAAGAAAGTAACTTTCTATAGTCTTACTTTTCCCCTTTTAGTCATTTTCTCAGCCAATTACTTTACCTCCAAGCTTCTTGTTAAGTGGACAGTGCACTGCCCCAAATTCCAGGGGCTTTGTGCAAATGCTTTCAGAGATACCTCTAAGAACTTGGAAATTCTCAGCTCCTCCAAAGTGGTATGATCAAAGGAGAGGTGTTTACTCCTCTCCTGGCCTGTGCTCTGGTCTGTGAGCAACCACAAGCATTCTTTTCTGCCCTGGATCTGAGTAGGATTCCCTCTCCACAGCTGCCACTAGTTCCACCATGCCAATGCTCCTCCTTGCCTGGGGCTGCCACTCAATGCTGCAATCCAGATCAGGTGCTGGATTTCCCCACCATCTGAAGGCTGAGAGCTCCAGAAACAGCAGCTACTGCTGCCTTGGGACTGGGGCTAAGGCTAGGGCCAGATCAAGTTCCTCTCTCTCTCAAGTGAGAGAGCTTTCCCACTGACCTTTGAAGCTTTCTTGGGTGTTTGTGGGTTAAGAAGTTTACAAACCACTTCTCAATGATTCAGCACCTTAAAGCCTGCTCTAATCCCATCTGTGCTGCCAGGGGACCACACTGGGCTGACTCTGCTCTGAGCCTGCTGCAATAGACCCCACCTGTCAGCTTTCCAGATTGTCTTGGTCTAGAAACCTGTTTCACTCTGTCATTTTGTGGTTTCTGCTGTTCTAGAATTTGTTCAGTCATTTTAAAAGGTATTTTTAGGAGTTTGGGTTGATAGTTATCCCATTCTTACAAATAAAGGCAGATCCAGGCTTTGGTACTGCTCTATCTCTTAGATTGTTTTTATACCATGATCCAGATTATTCAGGACTGTAGCCTCTCATGAGTAGAGGGGAGGTTTCCATTGGGCCTGACTTTTTCCCTTTTTCGTGTGAAACTGCCTAAAGCAGGCCTGTCCTATCCCCTTCCATAGCTCTCAGAGCTCCCAAATCTCCAGGGGTAAAATGCTCACAGACATCACAATTGCATGGCCTAGTCAGAAGTTTCCATCACCACAGAACTGCTTCTCTGCAGGCCACACAGACATGAAGGCACAAAGTCCCAGTGGGTCTTATGTCTCTCACCTCCAAATGCATGCTAAACAGCTTACCAAGCACCATCAGAGTCATTAGCAACTAATCAGGCTAATTGGCTGCAATTCAGCAAGCTGAGGCCTAAGTGGAATTCCTTTTAGGTGGGAGGCTAAAGCCCCAACCCCCCAAAAACCCTATCCCAGGCCTCAGAAGAAGGGGAATAGATGAGTGAATTAGAAGCAGGAGGAGGGAGGGAGACATATGGTAATTGGCCCCTTGGAGAAACCATCTTTTTAATTGAGTCTGTCTCCTTCCAGGAGACTTCCATATCTAGGGCGTTACTGCTCAGGTACCCACTTCATCCAGCTAGCTGCAAGGGTTAGGGCCCTATAGATTCAATCATTAGGACCCAGGACAACCCCAACAGAGGAGATTGCCTAAATTTTAGTTGCTTTGTCCCCTGTCCCCCCCCCCCAACTAGAGAAGCATTATTAAACATTCACTAATAGGCAAGGGGCCTAAACCAAAACTCAGATGAGTTGTCACAGTTGATGGAGTGAGATATAAGAGGAAAAGACCAAGGACCAAAATTCTGGCAATCTTTTTTGACTATGCATATGAGAAAGTACAGTGCAATGATTTTTTGTAGAGTGATGGATTTGAGTCAAGAAGGCCTGAATTTTAATCATACCTTCTGTGGTACCCTGGGCAAGTCACCTACTCAGTTATAGTTGCTGTTTGGCTACTTATCAGTCATGTCCTACACTTCAAGATCCCACTTGAGGTTTTCTTGGCAAAGCACTGGAATGATTTGCATTTCCTTCTCCACTTCATTTTATAGATGAGGAAACTGAGGTAAACAGGTTTAAATAACCTGTTGTGGAATATTACATGGCTAATAAGTGCCTGAGGCCAGACAAACTCAAGAAGGTGAGCTTTTCTCCACTGTACTACAATAGTGTCCTCATCCTAGAAGTTTACTTCACCATGTGGGATGGTCTCTGATTGGTCATTTCCTCCCAGAATCATTTTAAGGAACGTAGACAACCATATCTTCATCCCTCCCAACGTTCTATTCTTGACTGTCTCTCTGGACACTCTCCACTATGCTCCCATGTGGCACATCCTTCTCACCCCCCTTTTTGGTTTCCTATTATGTATTGTCTCCTCCCCATTGGAATGAAAGCTCCTTGAGGGCAATGACTGTATTTTCTCTTATTTACATTTGTACTCCCAACACTTAGCACAGTGTCTGATATCACATACTGTTTAATAAATCCTTGTTGACTTTAACTAGTGTTTGATAAATGTCTGTTGATTTAACAATTTCTCAAAGTCACATCAGCCTATTCATTGTCCATTAATAGTGACTATTCAGGAGAAATATATTGATGGACAAATGGACAAATATGGATTGTCCACCCAATTGCATTTCAGAGTCTACACAATATTGGACAGCTCTACATCAAAGCCGAAAGAGGCCTCTTTGCAGCTTCCAATCATTACTACTGCTTGTGCCCTATGAAATGAAACAGAAAACCTTCTTGTCCATTTACAGACCTACTAATACTTGAATATAGTTATTATGTCTTCCCTGAGGCATCTTTTCTCCAGGATAAATATATCGAATTCCTTCAATGGATCCTCACATTCTCAAAGCCATGTTCACCATACAGGTTGCCCTCCTCTGGGTACTCCATCTTATCAATGTCATTCTCAAATTTTGAATTAAACTGAACTGAACACAATACTCTGAATAAGGTTGGTTATACAACAGGCCTATTATCTCCCTGTTCCTGGAAGTTTTTCTTCTTTAACTGTAGCCCAAGTTTACATCAGCTTTGTGAAGGCAACGTCACATCAATGATTTTTTTAACTTCTGGTTCACACACACACACACACACACACACACACACACACACACAAACATTTTAAAGAACAATTGCTATCCATCCATTCCTCCTTCATCTTATATGTGTAAGGTTATTCTTCTTGTAACTCTATTGAATATCATCTTATTAAATACAGCCTAATACTCTAGCCTCTCAAAGCCTTTTGGATGCTGACTGTCATCTAGTATGTTAGCTCTCCTTTACAGATTTATATCATCTATAAATTTGATGGATATATAAAGTATAATATTTACCATCAACAATTATCTTCCAGGTAGGGTAACAAGGCAACTCATGCCTTCTCAAACCTTCATCAAGGATACCATCAATGAGTAGACAGATTATTTTTATTAGGATTTTGTAGAGATAAGAAAGCAGGTATAGGGTTGAATAATTAGTTATTCTTTCCTCCCCTCCTCCATCCCCTGATTTGTGATGGGGCAATAATTAGGCCTGTGATTTTTTAAAAGTATTTTCCTTTTTCAGAAATCTTGATAAGCCATCTGCCAATACTTTAAAAACCTTATCACAGGGGCGGAGCCAAGATGGCAGAGTAGAAAGACACACATACGCTAGCTCCAAACCCACAGCCCATATAATATCTGTAAAGAAGAACTCCCAACACATTCTGGAGCAGCAGAAGCCATAGAACCACAGAGTGGAGGAGATTTCTGTTCCAGAGAGCCCTGAAAACCTCTCGCAAAAGGTCTGTCGTGCCCCAGACCCGGAGCTGAGCCCAGCCCTGCCTTGGCCATGGAGCAGCACTGAGAGGAGTGGATCCGAGCAGGCTTCAGGGACAGAATCTCCAGCTGTCACGTAGGTCCCTCCACCCACGGGCCCCAAAGGTTGGTGAGAGGGTCTTCTCGGCTTGCTGAGTGGGGAGTGGGGTGTCCCCATAACTCAGGCCCCCTCGGGAGGCAGCAGCGGAGGCGGCAGCAGACCTGGGCTCCCCAAGCAGGCAAGAGCCTGGATCCATTGTTGAAGGTCTCTTCATAAACCCCCCTGAGGGAACTGAGCCCTGTGAGGCAGCCCTGCCCCAACCTGAGCACCTAAACTTAATCTCACATTGAATAGCAGCCCTGCCCCCACCAAAAGCCCTGAGGCTGGAAGCAGCATTTGAATCTCAGACCCCAAGCGCTGGCTGGGAGGATCTGGAGGCAAAGTGGGTGTGAAGAAAATACTCAGAAGTCAAGTCACTGGCTGGGAAAATGCCCAGAAACGGGAAAAAAATAAGACTATAGAAGGTTACTTTCTTGGTGAACAGGTATTTCCTCCCTTCCTTTCTGATGAGGAAGAACAATGCTTATCATCAGGGAAAGACACAGCAGTCAAGGCTTCTGTATCTCAGCCCACCCAATGGGCTCAGGCCATGGAAGAGCTCAAAAAGGATTTTGAAAATCAAGTTAGAGAGGTGGAGGAAAAACTGGGAAGAGAAATGAGAGAGATGCAAGAAAAGCATCAAAAGCAGGTCCACACCCTGCTAAAGGAGACCCAAAAAAAATGTTGAAGAAAATAATACCTTGAGAAATAGGCTAAAAACCTTATCATAGATCCTATCTGTATATACTTGGTCTAGTCTAGCTATGATTCCCTACCTTTTTTTAACTTATTTAATGCCAGTTCTACATTCTTATAACTACACATTGGGGACTATGATGATGTTAGAGTGCAAATGTTGTAAGTCTCTGCCATTAATATTATAAAAATATTGATAAAACTTTCCATTTTTATCTGATAGTTCTATCCTTATATGTCCTCAGGGTGATTTTACTTATTTGGGTCTTTTGCCAAGAGCTCTGTAAACTTGTTTTGCTCTCCATTGCTTCTCATTGAGGTAACAGTGTTCATAATCTTCTATCATCCTTTTCTATAAGATTTTATCAATGTGTGCATCTTTTAAGTCAGAGTTGTCTTTATCTGACATAACCACTCTACTTGACAGCAAAACCAACTATTTATTTGCTGAGATGATTTCTAGGCTCTTTTTGCCACCTTGCTCTGATAACTAATTTTCTGTGGTTGTAATTCCCAAGGGAATGATAAAAAACCTATATGAAGATTTGTTCTCTTTTCTAGTGATGTCAAACTCAAATCAAAAAGAAGATGTGTCAAACCATACATAAAGATCCTTGAGGACAGCATACCGACTTAGCAAACAACATGTTAACCTTAATTATGTTCTAATATATTTATGTTTATCTTGTTAAATGTTCCCAATTACATTTTAATCTGGTTCTGCTGCACTAGACAGTATTGCAAGGAGCATACATGTTTGACACCACTGCTTTCATCCATTACCTATTTTTCCAGCAACATTATCTTGTCAAACTGGAATTGTGTCAATTATGTACCAAATCTTCTCAATCCCTATATATATTTGCAGAGCCTCTTAAATCATTGTGTTTCATAATCATTCTGAAGAGTTTGATCTGACCATCCACATAGAAAACTGTAAGTAGATGAAGAATGACAATTGGCCAGGTTATGATGTGTAGTCAGATGGGCAACCCCTAGAGTTGGTTTGTTAGTATACAGGTCTTGAGCAGTCACTAATCATAGACAATGAGATGGGACTAAATTTGGATAGAAAGAGGATAGTGGATTGGTCTCCCTTTGGGAAACTTGTCCAATGCTTTAAATAACCCCAAACTTCTCCCTGAAAGGCCCTTGATTTTTAACAATATTCTTCCTAGTATGGATAAAAAATCATGAAATTACATAGTTGCCAAAAAACTCAGAGCACAGGTCACCCAAAAGTAATGAAGAAGCACATGATGAGCTACAATAAATTAACAATTAAGAATTACATGGAAGTGGCACAACGGATGTCATTAGTGGCATGTGTGGGTAAAAACAACAGTAACAAGGTAGACTAATCATAAAGGAAAAATTCCATAGTGATAACTAATGAATATCATGTAATATCAAGTAATTTGTCCCCTTTCCCCCAACACACTGGGCAGGTAATCTATGGAGGATTTATTGGAGGAAATGGAAAAGAATTATTCAAGATAAACAGGCATGAATGGGTCATGTACCATTGGAGAGAGTATTCACATTAATAAGATTTTAAAAATTCATTGAAGTAGTAGACAAGTATCTTCCTATTTTTATTCTTTCTTCTAATTTGGAATTGGCTTTGATCTTTGCTCTAAGAAGTTGGTGTTCTGACTATCCACAGATAGCTGATTCAGAAATGACTCCCACATCAGTAACCAGTCATTTCCTGTCTGTTAAAATAGAATCAATTTATTTTTTTGTATATTGTTTGCTGCTCATCAAAGACTTTCTGCTTTTCTTCTTAAAGAATGCATTCATGACCTATAAGCATCACTAAGCAAACATTTTAAGTGCTTTCTGCATTTCAGGAACTATATTACATGCACCAAGATACAAAGAAAAGGTGGGGGGAATGTTCCTCTAATTCTCTATAGTCCTTTAGCCCTTCCAATTTCTTACATAAAACCATGTTTTGAAACATATTTTTCACCATCCTCTTGGTACTCCCCTTTGCACTGAAGTAATTCTAAGGAGAAATTATTTACCTTATCATTTTCTGCAAAATAAACACTACAGTACAATAAGATAAATTGCAAATATTTTCATAGCAGTATTTTAACAAACGTTTTTTTAAAGAGTATTATACTGTCATATGATCAAATTTCCCAAAAAATTCTGTTTCTCATTGCCTTTTGACACAAGATAAAACCAATTCTATAAACAAGACATTATTTCTCTTTCCCAGGAGAATTCATGAGCTGTCCTTCCTTCTAATTGCAATTTTCTTTTGTCTTGTGGTTTCATTTGTAGCACGAATTCAAGATTGATATGATTCATTTGTTCAAGGAGTATGTCCACTTGTTTTTCACTCACGTTACTGAGTGATGTTTATAGATAAATTACTGTTTATAGAAAGTCTAAAAACTGCATGGTTCTTCACACCCTCTGCCTCTTCCTGCACCTTTACTCTGCCACAGTCACTGAAAAAGTTGAAGTGGATTGCATAAGACTGAAGTTTATGTTGCATTTTTTCAGTGTTTTGTGAGTAGGTTGTCATGTCTAAAGAATCCATCAGCAAGTGTCTAGCCTACTGGACCATGACCCTCTCTGTACTTAACTGAACTGTCTCTCAGAAAACTGACTCTAGCTCGTGGGTAGGCCGAGCCAATATAATAAAAATGACAATTCTATCTAAACAATTTACCTATTTAGTGCCATACCAATCAAGTTATCAGATAATTATTTTCTACCACTGGAAAAAATGTTATCAAAATTCACCTGGAATAACAAAAAATCCAGAATATCAAGGGGACTAATGAAAAGAGATTCTAGGGAAGGTGGCTTAGCTCTATCAAATCTCAAATTGTATTATAAAACAGCAATTATCAAAACCACTTGGTACTGGCTAAGAAACAGAAGGGTAGACAAGTGCAATAAGTTAGGTACTCAAGACACAGTAGGCAAAGAATATAGCAATCTACTGTTTGATAAACCTAAGGACCCCAGCTTCTGGAACAAGAATTCACTGTTTGACAAAAATTGCTGGAAAAACTAGATAACAATGTGGCAGAAACTAGGCATAGACTAATGTCTGACACCGTACACAAGAATAAAGTCCAAATGGGTACACAATCTAGGTATAAAGATTGATACTATTTGTGGAGGAAGGAATAGTGTGTTTATCAGATTTATGGAGAAGGGAAGAATTTTTGACTAAAAAGGAGATAGAAAGCATTACAAAGTGAAAGATGGATAATTTTGATTGCATTAAACTGAAAAGTTTTTGCACAGCCAAACCCAATGCAACTAAGATTTAGAGGGATGCAGAAAAACTGGGAAAGAATTTTTGCAAATACTGTCTGTGATAAAGGACTCATTTCTGAAATATATAAAGAACTAAGTGAAATGTACAAAAATATAAGTCATTCCCCAATCGATAAATGGTCAAAAGATATGAACAGGCAGTTTTTAGAGGAAGAAATTAAAGATATCTATTGTCATGTGAAAAAATGCTCTAAATCACTATTGATTAAGAGATGCAAATCAAAACAACTCTGAGGTACCACATGACACCTATCAGATTGGCAAATATGACAGAACAGGAAGATGATAAATGTTGGAGAGGATGTGGGAGAGTTGGAACATTCATTCGTTGTCGGTGGAGCTGTGAGCTCATCCAACCATTCTGGAGAGCAATTTGGAACTATACCCAAAGGGCTACAAAAATATGCATACCCTTTGACCCAGCAATACCACTTGTAGGACTGTATCCCCAAGAGATCATAAAAATGGGAAAGGGTCCCACATGTACAAAAATATTTATGGCAGCTCTCTTTGTGATGGCCAAAAACTGGAAAGCAAGGGAATGCCCATCAACTGGGGAATAGCTGAATAAATTATAGTATATGAATGTAATGGAATATTATTGTGCTATAAGAAATGATGAACAGGAAGACTTCAGAGAGGCCTGGAAGGACTTATATGATCTGATGCTGAGTGAAAGGAGCAGAGCCAGGAGAACTTTGTGCACAACAATGACCACAGTGTGCGAGAAGTTTTTTCTGGTAGACTTGGAACTTCATTGCAATACAAGGACTTAAAAAAATTCCCAATGGTCTTTTAAGGCAAAATGCCTTCCACATCCAGAGAAAGAACTATGGAATTCAATCGCAGAATGTAACAGATCATTTTCTTTTGTATTACGTTTTGGTTAGTTATATGATTTCTACACAGCAGGACTGTAGTGAAAATGTATTAAATAGGAATGTGTGTGTAGAACCTATATAAAACTGTATGCCATCTCAGAGAGGGAGGGGGAAGGGAGGGGGGAGGGAAGGGGAAAAAATCTAAGTTATATGGTAGTGATTGTAGAACACTGAAAATAAATAAAATTAATAACACCCTCCCCCCAAAAAAAGCTGAATCTAGTGCAAGCTAGAACCACACTTGAAGCCTTTACAGAACGGTCAACAGAAGCTGTCAGAGCTTTCGTTCTACTAGTAAAAGCTTCAGGAACCTTGGATAACCTCTACATTGAAATGAGACATCCAAATAGAGCTTTGTGGAATGCATTTGTTTCAGTATAATGAAATATAATTGTAACATTGGAAATGACAAATATGAAGAATTCAGAGAAACATATGGGAATACTTCTAGAAACTGATGCAAAGGAAGTAGGACCAAGACAGCAACATACATAATAACTAGAATAATGTCAGTGAAAGAAACACTTAAAGATGTCTTATCTCAAATTAAATAAAAAGGAGCTATCTATTTTGGTCTCTCAACACAGATTATGAAAGATACTTGCATTCTCCAGAAAGAACAATTAGGGTAAGAGTGGGAATGAGGAAGGAATAACAATGTGGAATATTGTATATACATTGTTAGTTGTGTAGGTTGCTATATAGCTTGGTTTTGCATAACTGTTGTGGTTGTTATTAATATTCTAGGTTATGAGAAATAGTTCTACTTGCAGTAGCGATATATTAGGAAATCACTAGTATCTTATAGTTGTTGGGTCATTGTGGTGTTTTTTTTTTCAAGGAAAAGACAGAAAAGAAAGAAACCATAACTTCCTACTCAACTCCTTCATAAAATCATCTCTGGTACTTTTAATTTGGTGTAGTCAGTTAATACTAGTAGCACTTTGTACCTTTACTGTGGTATACATTTGCCATATTCTGCCATATATCACAATTATTGGTGACTTGATCTTGCCTTATAAACACACCTTTAACCACAAAATAAAATATTGGAGAAGTCACTTATGTTATATCAAACTTGGTATTTGTACAAGTCCCTCTTTCTATATATTTCCAAATTAGAGAAAACACTGGGAACCCTGAATAATGCTAAACTAGAGTGGCTTTCTAAGAACCAGCTAAAGTTAAATGAAGCAAGTGAAAAACAGAGATGAGTATTTCTAAATGCCTTAGGTAATGGAATCATAAATTTAGAACTGGAAAGGACCTTAGTGATCTTCTTATCCAACTTCCTAATTTTTACAGATGAGAAAAACGAGACCTTGAAAGTTTAAGCAACTTGCTCAAAGCCAGAGAGAGAGAGAGAGAGTAGCAGAGTCATGACTCAGACCTAGAAGTTTTGATTCCAAATTGAGAATTCCCTCTACTGGACTGTAGTGTGTCTTAACCTCAAAGCCCCAGAATTGTTTCCACTACACCATGCTGTATCCCCTTTCCCTAAAATGAGCAAAACTCAGTGATTCATGCATAGAAGTCAAACTTTAAAGGCAAATTCCCATCAAGGAAAATAGAGTAGCAAAGGACTTTTTTACATGCAAACCAAGCAATTATTTGAAGAGCTTTTATTATGATCCAGGCACTAGTAATGTGACTCCAAAAGTGAGAAGGTATCTGCTGTCAAGAAATTTATCTTTTACTAAGAAGAAAAGTTCATGATCCTACTAAGTTACTTCTAATAGTATTTTCAGAAAATGTGCTACTTAACAAAACTCTTTTGAATGTTGAGTGTTTTCTGCATGGTATAAATCTATTTATATTTTTCAATTCATCACATCAACAGCTCTGAACCAGACACTCAAATAGACCCTTTCATTCTGCTCCTGTAAGAAGATTTATCTCCATCCCCAACCCCCCACCCATATGTACATACTCACATACACAAGGATGAGTTCTGACAAATATTAACAAAACATTTTCTATCATCCAGTCCTTGTGAATGCAGGGAAGAAATAGTCCATGTGTACCACCAGAGCAAAGGAACTAAACATCAAATATTCCAATAGCATTCAAGAAGAACAAGGAGGAGGAGGAGAAAGAGGAGAAGAGCTAACATTTATATAGCACTTACCATGCACGAGGGATGTGCTAAACAATTTACAATTATCTCATTTTATCTCCTTGAATAAAGGAAGTCATCAATTTGGCATTTTAAACTCATCCTAACTCAAGCCCCTTCCTATCTTTCCAGTCTTCTTACATTTACTCCCTTTCACACACTCAGCCACACTGGTCACCTTGATGGTGCTTACATATGACACTCTTGATCTAATAACTCTGTGCCTTTGTGCTGATTATCACCTATGCCTAGAATGTTCTCCATCCTCGTCTCTTACTTTCTCCACCTACCTTCAAGACTCAGTTCAAATCTTACCTATTACAGGAAGCTTTTCCTGGTCCTCCCAGCTTCTATTGCTTTTCATTCTCATATTATCTTCCAATAAATCTACATATCTATTGTTTTCTGGTTATTTCTATATTTGTCTCTTTTATTAATATACAAGTTCCTTGAGATAGAAACTGTTTTTGTTTTTTGTTGTATCCGCAATACTTAACATGGTGCCTGCCATATAATAACCACCAAACAAGTATTTGTTGACTGACTGGCTTGTCATTTCTGTAAATGTTTCTTCTTTTTAAATAGAACCCCAACATTTCCTTCTGTATATTTGCCTCTTTCAATTCTAATCAGCTTCCATGACAAGAAAAATACACAGGTAGCATTTGAATTTTTGGTCAGTTCTACATGGTAGATACAGTGCAAAAATATCAAAAGCTACTACTTAGTTAAACATCCCCTCTCCATTTCATTAACACTGGTAATTAATGATTTTTAAAGCAGGAAAGCAACAAAACTCTGGTCAATTATAATCATTAATATCAGCAGCTTAATGCCAAAGTTAAAGAATACATTTTGTTAATCAATTTTTGTTAACAATCTTTTTGCTAACAATCAATAATCTCCTATTTTCATAAAACAAACTTTGTAGGGTGATTTGTTTGAGTATTTCTTAGAAGTGTCTCTGTAAAAATAGAATGTCTTATTAAATTTTAAGAGAAAACCGGACAATATTCATCTAGTGGATTGAGAGTTGAGGGTGGGGTGGGAAAGAAAAGATGAATGAGTGATAAAGAGACTGAGACTGAGGCTGTTTTTTGGAAACAAAGCTGATTCTTTTCTTGAACCTCTCATAAGATTATTGAAAGATTCCCAAGGAATTAGAGGAAAATAGAAGGCAGAAAGATGGAAGATGGGAGGAAGTATGTGGAGGGAAAGAATAAGAGGGAGACAGAGAGAGAGAGAGTCAGTCAAAAGGAAGAAGACACAGAGACAAACAAAGGTATGACAAAAGAGATGAGGGACTAGAAGAGAAATCAAGTTTCATACATCTGAACCATAAAACTTTTATTTTTGCTGGAGATACACTGATGCTGCAGATTTTAATACAGTATGCTAGGCAATAAACATTTTGTATTGCAGAACCAGCAAAGCTTCTAGAATGTGATTTAAGAAAAGAAATAGTAGTATCTTCCCATATGACTCCAGGATAAGAACAATTATCCCCAGGAGATGAAAGTAAAGGTAAAAGCAACCCAGCTGGCACTTGGGGCTTTAGTACAATTAAAAGAGCAATCATTCCTACCTCAGCAAAATCCTGCCTCATTTAGAGTGTGAAATGTAGGGTGAGGTGGTGCACCCATATGCATGTAAGAGTACAGTAACTGCCTCAAAAGAATCATGCTTACAAATTCTGAAATCAACTTACAAATCAACTTTGACATTGACAGAAAAGAAGAAAGGAAGGAAGGAAGGAAGGAAGGAAGGAAGGAAGGAAGGAAGGAAGGAAGGAAGGAAGGAAGGAAGGAAGCTGAAGCACTGAGATGTTTATGGCTGCCATAAGCTCTTCCAGCATTTTTCCTTACATTAGTGTTTGTTCATAGTTTTTGCAATTATAATTGTTCATTTAATTACATAACAACAATAATACTAATTACTCATTTATATGTTACTCGAAGGTTTACAAAGCACTTTCCTCACTGAACCATACTGTAGATAGCACATATACACCTGTTCTACAGATGAGGAAACTGAAGCTCAAAATGGTTAGATGACTTGCCCATGGTAACATCATAAACACAAAAGAACTATCAAGAGTCAAAACGCTACTCCCATTGACTGGGTGACAGAATAATCTCTTTCCATTCTTCCTCATGCACAAATGAAGGAGATACTTTGAAGATAAATAAAATGACCCATTCAAAAACTCCTGGAAGAAAGGACACTATTGAGGGAAATGGGGCAGGGAGGGCGGGAATCCCTGACATTCTTTCATTATGGACTGGGAAGGTTGGCAGGTCTAGATGTGGGCTGGCCCAATGCCACAATGAGTTCCTTCTCAGGCTGTCCTCCTCATCACCTTGTCAGTTTCACTCATAAGGAAAAGAGAGGTTGTCACAATGACTGACAGAAAGTGAGGAATAACATACAAGAACTTGAGAGAGAGGCTAAGTCCAAGAGATGATGCCTTCCTCTGTTTCTATTTCCCTCTTCTCCTTCCCTCAGTCATCTACAAGGGAGCTCTCTTGTAATGTATCTTTTACTTCACTAGCCCTCTCACCCTGTCTTTCTTTGCCTCTGGTCAGAAAAGTTTCCCAAAGAGCTCTCTAGAATGGTTTTTAGTCAATTCTACATTACTTTCTTCTAGAAAATAATAGTTAGTTAGAGGTCATCCACAGACTTCCATGATTTGAGTTGTTCAGTCATCTATAGTTTTTTGATTGGGTTCCTGAAGTGGGGTGGATAGGTTAGTAAATCTGAGCAAAACCAGTTTCCTTACCCTTGAACTGGGCTATGAAGACTCTCTCTTAAATAGGTCACTTTTCCTTCTTAGTAATGCCTTTTAGCCCAGAAATAGTATAGGAAACAAAACTATGGTTTTCAAGATGCAGCTGATGGCTCTCTGAAAGTCTCCTGTAGAGTCTCAAAAGAGAACACAATCACTTAATTTCCCAGCCTGTGTATGTGTTCAACTAAAGATCATACATTGAAAAGAAAAAATGTCATTTTAGGGGACACATAGCTGAATAAAACTTTAAAAAAAAAATTCAACACACTGATAAAAAGTTAATGTGACAACATTTATTTGGGAAGGATGCATATGTCTCACATCATCTGTGATTGAAAAGTTTCCTGCCTTATTCATGTGGCTTTTATTTGTTTGTATAATGTAGACACTCAAAGTGGAAGCTAAGTGGAAAACTCAGAGTCATATGAATTTATTGCAGTTGAAAGAAATGGAACAGTGAATGAGGTATACAGGCTGCCCATGGACCAGAAGAAATTTTTTTTCAGTGAGGTAAGATCTTTAAGAAAATTGTTAATCATTTCAGTTTTGGGGGTTATGTTTTTTTTTCTAATTAGAAGTTAAATTAGGTTAATAAGAATAATTTTTAAATGCTACATTTCCATATAATCTCAAAGTTGGGAAAGACTTCAGAGACCATCTAGTTATCCAACTTGTATTTGAGTCAGAATGCCCTCTTCAGTTTGTCTGACAAGTTGCCATCTATTTTTATTATTATTAATTTATTTATTTTTAATATTGTTTTCTTTTTAGATTTTTATTTCCAAGTTCTCTCCTTCCTTCTCACCCCTCTCCCACACACTGAGAAGGCAAGCAAAATGATACAAATTAATTTCACATGTGAAATCATACAAAATAATTCCATATTAGCCATTTCACAGGAAGGAAGGTAGAGAGAGACAGAGAGGAAGGAAGGAAGGAAGGAAGGAAGGAAGGAAGGAAGGAAGGAAGGAAGGAAGGAAGGAAGGAAGGAAGGAAGGAAGGAAGGGAGGGAGGGAGGAAGGAAGGAAGGGAGGGAGGAAGGAAGGAAGGGAGGGAGGGAGGAAAATAAGTAAAAAGATGTAAGGAAAGAAAAAAAAGAAAAATATACCTAATTTGTATTGAGTTTATCAGTTCTCTCTCTAGAGGTAGACAGTAGTTTTTCATCATGAGTCATTTGAAATTGATATTGATCAGAGAAGCCAAGTCTTTCACAGTTGATCATGATTTCTGTTAGTTTTGTTATTGATATTGTCAATTATGCTAATAGTTTGCCTGATATTGGACCAGACCTGCATTCCTGGTACAAATATGACCTGGTCCTTGTATATTATCCCTGTGATAAACTACTGTAATCTCTTTGCTAATATTTTATTTAAAAATTTTGCATCAATATTCATTAGAGAAATTGCTCTATAATTTTCTTTCTCTATTTTGCACTTTCTGGTTTAGGTATCAGCACCATGTTCGTATTACAAAAAGAATTTAGTAGGACTCCACCTATTTTTTCCAAATGGTTTATATAGCACTATAATTAATTATTCTTTAAATGTTTGGTAGAATTCACTTGTAAATCCATCTAGCCTTGGATATTTTTTTCTTAGAGAGTTTGTTGATGGCTTATTCATTTTTTTTTTCTAAAATGCAGTTAAGTATTTTATTTCCTCTTCTGTTAATCAGGGCAATTTATGTTTTTGTAAATATTCATCCATTTCACTTAGATTATCAGATTTATTGGCACACAGTTGGTCAAAATGGCTCCTAATTACTGTTTTAATTTCCTCTTCATCAGTGGTGAATTTATCCCTTTCATTTATCATACTAGTAATCTGTTTTTCTACTTTCTTTTTTCAAAATCAAATTAACCAAAAGACTATTCACTTTATTGTTTTTTTTTTATTTTTGCCAAACCAACTCTTAATTTTACCTATTAGTTCAGTAGTTTTCTTAATTTCAATTTTATTAATCTCTTTTTTGATTTTCAGAATATCTAATTTGGCATTTAATTGAGGATCTTTAATTTGTTCTTCTTCTTGCTGAGGGTGGGGAACCTGTGGCCTCGAGGCCACATGTGACCCTCTTGCTCCTCAAGTGTGCTTCTTTGACTGAATCCAAATTTCACAGAACAAATCCCCTTAATAAAAGGATTTATTCTGTAAAACTTAGACTTAGTCCAAAGGCCACATGTGTCCTCGAGGGCACAGGTTCCCCATCTCTGTCTAGCTTTTTTGATTGCATCCCCAATTTATTGATCTCCTCTTTCTCATTTACATTCATGTAAGCATGTAGAGACATAAAGTTCCCCTAAGAACTACTTTGGCTGTATCCCATAAATGTTGGTATATTGTCTCCTTGTTGTCATTCTTTTTGATGAAATTATTGTTTCTATGATTTCTTGTTTCACTCATTCTTTAGAATTAGATTATTTAGTTTTCAATTAATTTTTGGTCTGTCTTTTCATGGTCCTTTATTACGTATAATTTTTGTTGCATTGTGATCTGGAAAAGATGCATTTAGCACTTCTACCTTTCTGCATTGGATTGTGAGGTTTTATGCCCTAATATAACAGTTGATCATTATTATAACATTGCTGTCACCATGCAGAATAATTTATTGGTTCTTCTCACTTCACTTTGCATAAGTTCATTTAGGTCTTGCCATATTTTTTTCTGAAACACACACTTCATCATTTCTTATAGCACAATAGTACCCCATCACAATCATATGTCACAAATTGTTCAGTCATTCCCCAATTGATTAGCATCTCCTCAATTTCCAATTATTTGCCACCACAAAAACAGCCATCAAAGATATTTTTATACATATAGGTAATTTTCCTTTTTCTTTGATTTCTTTGGTGTATAGACCTACTAGTGGCATTTCTGGGCCAAAGAGTATGTGTAGTTTTATAGCTTTCCAAGTATAGTTTTCAAATTACTCTCCAGAATGGTTGAACCATTCTTCAACTCCACCAACAGTTTATTAGTGTATACATTTTTCCTCAGCTCTTCCAGCATTTGTAATTTCTGATAGGTGCAAGTGGGTAACTCAGAGCTGTTTTAATTTGTAGTTCTCTTTTTTTCATATGACTATAAATAGCTTTGATTTCTTCTTCTGAATACTTTCTGTTCCTATCCTTTGGAATGGTCCTTTCTATTTGTTCATTTGTTTTATAAATTTGACTCAGTTCCCTAGATGTTTGAAGAATGAGATTTTATCAGAGAAATTTGGTATAAAAATGTTTGATATTACTTCATTGTCTATGTTTCTTTTAGAAAAATTTAGTTTCTTTATCTCTTTTGTTTAATTAGGTCTATTTTATTCTTTCTCTTTTATCTGAGATCGTGATTACCACTTTTTTCTTTTTACCTAGATTCTACTCTAAACCTATATTTTAACTCTATGTCTTTCTGTTTCAAATGTGTCTCTTTTAAACAACATATTGTTGGATTTGGGTTTCTAATCCATCCCGCTATTTGCTTTCATTATATGGGTGAGCTCATCCCATTCACATTCACAGTTTTGATTACTGTTTATTTCCCTTTATCCTATTTTCTTCTGTTTATCTTCCTCTCTCTCTTTTTATCCTGTCCCTCCTCAGAAGTCTGTTTGGCTTCTGACTACTGTCAAATCCACCATCCCTAATATTACCCCTCTCAAATCTCTTAGACCATTCCCATCCTATTTCCCTATTGGGTAAGATAGATTTCAACTGAGTGTGATTACATATTCTTCCCTCTTTGAACCAATTGCAATGAGAGTAAAGTTCAAGCACTGTCCACCATCACTACCACCCTATTTTCTCCTCCACTATAAAAGCTCTTATTTGCAAGACTTTTATATGAAAAAAATATTTCCATCTGAATTAATAAATTAATAAATCTCTCTGGAATTTAGTTATAATATTCCTAGGAAGTTTCACTTTGGGATCTCTTTCAGTAAAGTCTTTAAATTTCTATTTTATCCTCTGCTTCTAGGATATAGAGCAGTTTTGTTCAATAATGCCTTGAAATATGGTGTCTAGGCTCTTTCTTAATCATGACTTTCAGGCATTCCAATAATTCTTAAATTAGCTTTCTTATATCTGTTTTCCTAATCAGTTGTTATTCTGATGAGATATCTCACATTTTCTTCAATTTTTCCATTCTTTTAATTTTGTCTTATTGTTCCTTGACATTTCATTGAGTCATTTGCTTCCAGTTCCCCAATTCCAATTTTTAAGTAATTATTTTCTTCAGTAATATTTTGTACCTCTTTATACTTGGCCAAAAGTAGACTTTTACAGATTTCTCTTTTTGTGGATTTTTGTACCTCTTTTATCAAGCTGTTAGTTCTCTTTTTATAATTTTCATGTATCATTCTCATTTCTATTCTGTTTTTCATCTGCCACTTTTATTTCTCCAACCCTTTCAGGAATTCCTGTTGGGCTTGGATCCAATTAGCATTTTTCTTTGAGGCTTTTTTTTGTAGCTGTTTTCACATTGTTGCCTTCTTCTGAATTTATGTATTGGTCCCCCTTGCCACCATAGTAGCTTTTTATGGTCAAGTTCTTTTTATTGTTGCTTACTCATTTGCCCAGCCTATCTCTTGACTTTCAATTTTATGTAAAAGTTAGGCTCTGCTTACCTGAGGGTGAGGAGGCACTGTCCCAAGCTTCACACTTCTTTGTGCTGCTATTTTCAATGGTACTTCTGAGGGTCTGCAAGTTTTCAGTGTTTTCAAAATGGTGTGATGCAGGGAGAGGTGTGGTCACTCCTCTGCTGGTCATTAGCCAGGAAGGACTCCTGCTTCCCTGTTGCCACAAGTACTAGCATTCCTCCTGGCACTAGAACTGCAATCAAAGTCCCTGCTCCTTTATGACCCTCCACAGACATTCCTCACCATCTTGGTATTACAACCCAGAACTGTGTATGCACAATAGAGTTGCCAGTCATCACCAGCTGCACCCAATGCCAACAAAGGGTCCCCTGTAATCTCTTTCTGACCACTTGTCTCACCCCCTTACCATCTCTGAGCTAAGAACTCCTGAAGTTGCTGCTGATGTTGTTTCAACCATCTCAAAGACCCAACGCTGCTGTTCCAGCTACACCCCAGGCCATCTCTCACTCCCTATCATAGACGTCTCCTGCCCACCTCCTATGTTATTTTAGACTGGAAAAATGTCTCACTCTGACCTTTTGTTGTCTTTACTGCTTCAAAATTTGATTTAAGGAGTCATTTTAAAGTTGTTTGGAGGGAAAAGGTTAGTAGAGCTCGGTTGGATTGATGCCTGAACTCCACTGTCTTGGCTCTACTTCTGCTAAACTTCTCCTGTTATATGGTGAGCTCTCACTCTTTACTTTACATTATCTTTAGCAAGCAAGTGGTTTAACTAATTAGCACTCTGAGATTAGTTAATTATTGTATATAACATATAACAATAATTAATTAATTCATAACTAGTGCTTATATAGCACTATAAGTCAGGTGTAAAATGTTGTATGTTACCTCATTTGATCCTCATAACAACCTTATGAAAAAGGTAATTTTATTATTCCCCATTTAACAGAAGAGGAGGAGGAGGAGGAGGATGAAGAATTCTCATTTTACATATACAGAGATTATCTGTGGATAGAATACACATTGATATTAGATACATTTTCTCCATTACTATTCTCATCCTCTACCATTGTGAGAGTGTGACATCTGCTCAGGTTACAGATTAGGGTTTCCTGATTATTCTCTCTCCTCTGGTTTCAGTCCCACACTTGAAACTCAAAGAAAAGCACATTTGAATTTTTCTACACTGAACTGTGACATTTTCAACTCTATGTAACCCTTGCCACAGAATCTCCTTTCTGAAACAAAATGGTCCAGTGACACTGAGGAACTCTCACTTCTATGGCTCATTGCCCCCACCCAAAGAGAGAGCAAAAGTCTCTTGAGTTGATTAGAGGAATGCCATTATCTTAGACTGTTCAAATCAGTCTCTATTTCTTACTCCAGGTAAGTACATATCAGCTTCATCAAGATTTACTCTTCACTCCTCTGTAGAAAACTGCTTCATACTTATGTCAACCCTTACCACTGATCCTTTGGAATTTGGAGAAGCACTTCCATTCCCATTCAATACTTTTAAATCTCTTGTCATCCTCCATGTCAGTGGGGCTGGTACAAACTACCCTTGGGTGATCTCCAAAAGGCAGAGGGATACAGTAGAGCCACTGACTCCAGCAACTTCTCTCAATGTGGGCACCTGTCACTCTGGGGAGTGGAATAGTCCCTCTCCATGTTTACACCCTCTTTCATTTTAGACAGTCGGGATGATGTGATCATCTAGCTAGTTATTGTTTTCTCAACAAAGGCCTGCTTTAGTTTATAAAATGGAAATGAGCAGAGATACAATGGAAAGGACATCTGCCTTAAACCCAAATCTAAGCTCCGACATTTACTAGTTGTGTGACCATGGCCATGTCATTTAAGCACTCTGGGCCTCAGTTTCGTCATCTATAAAATGATAATGATAGCACTTGTGCCGCCATCTAACCTTGTAGAGTTGTTTGATGAAAGCACTTTGTAAGCTGCAAAATGTTATTGTAATGAGGTTCATATTATTATCAGTAACAAAAATAACAAATCTGGAGAGTAACTTGAAATTGTCTTTTATAAACACCAAGATCTGAGAATAGATACCCATCAACAAATTATCCTGGCAAACAGAAAGCAGAATTTAATTTGAGGAAAATATCGAGCAGCTGGAATCTAGAAACAGCACCTAAATGACAAATAGAACTAGTTCCAACTCTGCCATAAATAGGTTGGTTGCAGAGAGGATTATTGGTTATGTCATAAAAGGCTACATGATAATGACAGAAAGAACACTGCACTTGAGAGTCAAAGTGCCATGTTACATCCTGACTCCATGTCCTAGAGGTAAAGCCTTAAAATTCCTCTAATTTTTCTGGCTTAATTTTTCTTATATATAAAAGAGGCATATTAAGACTCCTGTTAACTAACGCAGAAGGCTGCTGTGAGAACCAAACGAGATGATGCATGTAATGCATTTTGTGATTATAAGGCACTATGTAAATTGAATTTTTTTTTTAAATTGTGAGGCTATATAAAGACATATAACTACTTACCTCCATGTCTGCCCTATGAAAACACACCCCTCAGCAATGGGCACATTAAAATTCTAATGATAATCATTCACACTTGCATATCCCTTTTAAAATGCTTTTACATTATTATTTGATTCTCTCACAGTTCCTCTATGAATTATGTACTAATGGCAGGAATTAATACTTTCCTTTGGTAATGGAGCAAACTGAGTTCTTGGTTAAAAGCTTGTCCCAAGTCACATCACAAGAAAATGGCAGACCCCAGACTACAATACTCAGATTTTCTGACTCCTGGCCCAATCTTCATTCCACTAGGCCCCACTGCCTCTGAAAGACACCATGTCCCATTTACTCATGCCCTTTCTAAAGTGTGGAGCCCAGAACCAAAAAGACTACTTCAGTTGTGTTCTAAGGTTTAATTGATTGATTGTCTTCTACATAATGAATTTTACAGCTTCAAGGGAACACAAGAAATCATCTCACGTATCCAGATGCTCCTAGTAGGCAAAGTATTATTATTCACTTTTGATAAGTGAGACATCCAAGCCCCAGAATAGGGAAATGACTGATCTAAGATTAAACAAATACTAAGTATTCAGTTCAGTCATTTTCCAGTCATGCATGACTCCTCATGACCCTATGTGAGGTTTTCTTGGCAAAGATACTGGAGTGGTTTTCCATTTCCTTCTCCAGTTCATTTTACAGATGAGGAAACTGAGGCAAATAGAGATTGAGTGATTTGCCCATGGTCACACAGCTTTCAGTGCCTGAGGCCAGATTTGAACTTAGATCCTCTTGACTCCAGGCCTGGCATTCTCTACACTGTACCATTTAGCCAGGACTAAAACTGGGACTCCTGGGTCCCAGTTCTTTCTACTATACTTTCTACTATAACATAGGCAAAAGGAAATGATTTGAGCTTCAAGTGACCTTCCCAGACTTAATTCATATGACTTCCCCTCATAAATGCCACACAGCCAAACTTAGCTTCCTGCTGTTCCCTATACACAGATTGTCAGCCTTGCTTGGAATATATACCCCTCATCTCTGCCTTGTAGAATCCTTCATTTGTTTCAAGGATACATTCAACTGCCACCTCCTATATGATGCCTCAGATACTAGTCCCTGTTCCAGTGCTTGCTTTATATTTTCTCTCTGTGTAATCTGAATATACGTTTCTGTGCATCTGTTTCTTCTTCCCAATAGAAGACTGTTCTCTTTGAGGACAGGGATACTTTTATTTATGTCTTGTTTCCCCAGCACCTAGCACAGTGGCACTTAACAAGATACTAAAGAAAAGAAGGAAGGAAGGAAGGAAGGAAGGAAGGAAGGAAGGAAGGAAGGAAGGAAGGAAGGAAGGAAGGAAGGAATCTGATTCCTGCCCACAAGCCCACTCTATGAAATTCAAATAATAAGGACTTGTCCTAGTCCCCTTTCTCTTGTCTCACCTGCCTTAAAAGAGAGATAAGGAGTCAGAAAGCAACCCAGGAGGCTTTATTTTCTTCCTGGTGCCCCAAGTCTGACAAAGCAATCAAAGAAAACTGGTAAAAGAACTTTGGGAGTTAGGCTGGGGCAGTGGCAGAGATGAATGTTTTCATGAAGCCCTCCTGCCTTCTGGGGAGAGATTAATAGGGTGAGGAAGAAAACTTCCACAGTGCAAGAGACCAAATCAGATTACTTTCAGGAACACTGTTCTGTAAAGTCATGTCCCATTTGATCATAAAGAGAATAGTCTCTGGGCCAGATCTTTGGTCATCAAGCTGATCTCTTCCCCAAACCTGCTGAGGGCTGGGTAACTTGGATAAAATTGAGATGTGCATAATCCACATTGTGCCTTCATCCAGAGATCTGGACCAGATGGAACCAAAAGGTCCTAAACACCCAAGTGGAAGGTAGTGAATATTAGTTCCCATTTCGCTGATATTGCAGAAAGAAAGGGGAAGTTAGCAAGGGAAAGCTCTCCACTGCTGAGAGTCAAGATGCATAGTCTTTTGTTCCTGGAGAAGAAAACTCTGATTTATTTACTCAGTTGCTGTCATGGGCTCTTGATTAAAATTTTCTTGCTCTGTTGTTATGGTTACTGGTACAAGGGGTTTCTATTATCCCCCTAGAAATTTCAACTCATACAGACACACTAATGAGGTGGCAGAGACCATTAGTCCCTTTTGGTCTGCAGGACAGGATTCTTTGTCCAGTCCCTTCACTCATCGTACCACATAGACAATCTAAGGGTAAACAGGGAAAAATAGTGGAAAGAAGCTGAGAAGTCAAGACACTTAGTTTCTAGTCTGGAAACTGACAGTAGCTGGGTGAATGGTTTCAGAAAAAACCATTTCACTTCTCGGTGGCTCAGTTTTCTCCTCTGCAGAAAAAGGGAGGTATAATCTTTTTCCCCCTAAAAATGGTCTGGAGGTTTCAATAGCCTGGGGTCAATTGGGGTTAGCAACATAGTGCACACCCTCCTGGATCACTGCCTTGTCAAGGAAAAGACCTTGTGTAGCTCAATGGAACTAGAAACTATGCCATGCAGGGTTATCCAAGACGGACAGGTCATAGTGGAGAGATTGTTTTTAAAACCAAACATTTACTATTTTTATTAGATTGTATTGACATTTTGAATAAATAACAACTGGAAGCCCGGGCATAAGGACTCAGAAAACAAGGTCTTCCAGATAATTAAGTATTCCACTCTTCCACCACAGCTGCACAATACATATCTGTAGCAGACAGATTCAGTATGTTAACAGGATTACCAAGTATTCATCACGTCATCAATCTTGAGAATGCTTTGAACTGTTTCAGTAGCTAGGGTCAGAGCACTGACTAACACGAACAAACTCAACCAAATAGCTCCCCCAAATGCTGGAAATTCCATCCTTTCCGACATTAATCCCTGTAGTGGTTTTCCTGAGCATGCTGATTTCTTAATTCTGTTACAGTAGAAATGGGATTTAGGTCTGCATTTTCAGCTAGAGTAGACAGAATGACTTCCACAGCATCTGCAAAAGCATGGACGCAGTATGACTCAATCCCACTCAAAGTGCATGAATATTCAGTTAAACCCAAGGCCAGCTCTATCTCTAGAGCATCACCTGGTGCAATCAATGCGCTCTCTCTCTCTCTCTCTCTCTCTCTCTCTCTCTCTCTCTCTCACTAAACAGTAAATAATATATAAAGCATCATGAATTGAACAGTTGTCTTCTTAATCACCAACTTGTTAGACCCAGGAACAATAACAGTAACTGACTGTCTAAGGCTTGCATTACCTGTAATTTTGCGCAGTTAGCTAGTACCATTTAAGTTGACCCCTTCTGCTCGCTCAGCAGAGCCAAGCATTTCAGGAATGCACTGGTCAATATGGGCAACTGGTTTGGTTCCAGTCATCTTACAAATAAATTCATTGTCTTCTCTTTCAATATCCTTAACCACCATAATCTTCATTTTGTTTAGGAAATGTAATGCAAGATCACTAAGAACAAATTTCTGTATGTGGATCACATTGTATCCAGATTTCTTAAATTGCTTCACTAAATTGAAAATGTAAGCTGTCTCTTCTTACAATAGTCTGCCCATTTGAGCATAGTCAGAAACGACAATTTGATTATCCATATCTGTTTTTGGAGCAAATAAACAAAACTGAATAAGACAAATCTTAGTTTTCTCAACTCTGATTATGCCAGTGTTTGCCATCCTCTGAGTTAGCACCATTTAACCAATCTTTCGACCAGTTCATAGTCATCAATTATTCCCCCCTCCAAGTTTCTTAATTATTTTAATATCTTGAAGATCTACACTAATAGTTGTTGTTGGGCTAATTATCTTCATCATGGCCTCTACACCCATTGGAGAAAGCAGGCTTGAGTACTGAGATACAACCTTTGAGTTTAGTGAAGTGGTCACACTATTTAACAATGTTTCTCTGTCATTCAATTCCACTGGCTGTGCTATTTTAGTTTACATTTTTAACACCTCTATTCAAAGCTTTTTGGAATGATCTGAAATGATGGTAAGGTGAATCTACTTTAGAAGAAGTTTAGTACAGGAATCCAAAAGAGATCCAGCAATAATAACACTAGATAAGGTAGCATCTCCAGCTTCAATAACTTCTGCTTTGGATAGCTCCACCCACATCCTGCCAGCATTTGTTTCAAAATTATGGCATCATCATTGGCAATGGTCACATCACCTTTCCCATCTTGAATCATTTTGTCCATTCCTTTCTGTCCAAGGCTGGTTCTAATATCATCTGTAACCATTTCAAAGGTAGAGATGTTGTTGAAGCAGATCTGAGCCAGTTTGTCCCAGTCCTGGTAAGTGCCTCTTCCCCTTATTGCCAGAACTTCTAGCACCATTACTGGGACCCATTTTTTTCTGGCATAGTCAGTCAAGCTCATTGCATTTCTCTGGTGACTCAAGAGCCCTGGGTGAACACAGCATGTGTTCAACCCATGGACTAATGGTCTCCAACCAATACTTCCATGAAGCTTCCCAAAAGCATAGCTGGTACCTGAAATAATGGAGACTTCTAACAAAAGGCAATCACCTAGAGAAGGAAATGGCAAACCACTCCATCATCTTTGCCAAGAAAACCCTGTGTACTGTATTAAAATGTTAAAGTTTTGACACCAGTAGATAAGACCTTCAAGTTGGACGGTGTCCAACACACTACTGGGGAAGATCAGAGGACAACCACAAGTAGCTCCAGAGCTAATGAGGCTGCCAGGACCAAAACTGAAAGGAAGTTATGAGGGTGTCTGGTGATAACAGGAAAGTCAGATTTTGTAAAGATAAGCTGGATGTGTTCAAACAGGAGATGGAAAGATTAAACATTAACATATTGGGTGACAGTGAAGTTAAATGGATAGTAACTGATGAATTTAATTCAGGTGATCATTACATATACTACTGTGGGCAAGAATCCCTCAGAAAAAATGGAGTAGCTCTCATAATCAATAAAAGGGTGAAAAAAGTAATACTGAGGTATAATCTCAAAAGTTACAGAATGATATCTATTCAAATCCAAGGCAAACCATTCAACTTCATGGTAATACAAATCAATGATCCAGCCACTGATGTAGAAAATGCTAATGTTGCTCAATTCTGTGAAGATCTACAACATCTTCTAGAAATAACACCAAAAAAACAGATGTCATATTCATCATAGGGGATTGGAATACTAAAGTAAGAATTCCAAAGATAATTAGAATAACAGGCAAGTTAGGCCTTTGTGTACAAACCGAACCAGGGGTAGAAACTGACAGAGCTTTGTTAAGATAACTCGCTGGTCATAGTAAACAGTTATTTTCAATATCCAAAAGATGACTCTACAAGTGGACATCACCAGATGGTCAATGTAGAAATTAAATTGGTTATAAACTTTGCAATCAAAGATATAGAAGCTATATCCAGCTAGTTAAAATAAGACCTGGATCTGGCTGTGGCTCAGATTGCTATCTTCTTATTGCAAAAATCAGACTTAAAGTCGAGTAGGGAAAACCATAAGTATGACCTAAATAACATCACTTATGAATATAAAATGGAGGTGATGAATAGATTTAAGAGATTAGATCTCATAGGTAGAGTGCCTGAAGAACTATGCACGGAGATTCACAATGTTGTACAAAGGGCAGCAACAGAAAAATATCCCAAAGAAGAGCAGGAAAGCAAAATGACCATGTAATAAGGTTTTACAAATGGCTGAGAGAAAAAAAAAGGAAAGCGAAAGGTAAAGGAGAAAGGGAAAGATCTACCCAACTAAATGAAGAATTCTAGAGAATAATAGGAGAGATAAGAAGGTTTTCTTAAATGAGCAATGCACCAAAATAGAAGAAAACAATAGAATGGGAAAGAAAAACTTTGTCCTCAAAAGCCTTCGAGATAATGAAAGAATGTTTCCTATAAAAATGGACATGATAAAAGATAAAATGGTAAGGACTTAACCAAAGTAGAAGAGATTAAGAAAAGGTGGCAAGAATGCACAAAAGAACTATACATCTTAGAAAGAGCTTAACATCACCGATAACCACAATGGTCTGGTTAGTGGTCTAGAGACAGATATCCTGGAGAATGAAGCCAAACGGGACTCAGGAAGCATATGAGTGAAGGTGACAGAATTCCGACTGAACTTTTTCAAATCCTAAAAGATGATATTATTAAAGTGCTGTACCCCCAGCAAATTTGGAAAACTTAGTGGCCAATAGATTGGAAAAGATCAGTTAATATCTCAATCCAAAAGAAGGGCAATTCCAAATAATGTTCAAATTATCAAACAATTAGACTATTTCACACACCAGCAAGTTTATGCTTAAGATTCTACAAACTAGATGTTCACCATATATAAACTGAGAATTACCAAAAGAGCAGACTGGTTCTTGAAGAGGCAGGGGAACTAGAGACCAAATTACCAACATTTGCTGGATTGTGGAGAAAGCAAGGAAGTTCCAGAAAAAAAAAATCCACCTCTACTTCACAAACTGCACTAAAGTCTTTGTGTGGAACACAACAAAATGTGGTATAAGTCCTCAAAGAGATGGGAGTAACAAATCATCTTAATTTGTCTTCTGAGAAACTCATATATGGGTCAAGAAGTAATAGCTAGGACCAAACATGGAACAACTGATTGGTTTAAGATCAGAAAAGAAGTAAGACAGGAGTGTATTCTGTCACCTTACTTATTCAATTTATATGCAAAGTACATTGTACAAAATTCAGACTGGACAAGTTAAAAGTCAGAATTAAGGTTGCCAGGAGAAATATCAACAATCTCTGCTATGCAGATGATACTACTCTGATGGCAAAAAAAGTGAAGAGTTAATTAATCATCCTGATAAGGTTGAAAGAGAAGAGTGTAAAATCTGGCTTGAAACTTAACATAAAAAAACTAACATCATGGCAACTTATTCCATCACTTCCTGGCAAATAGAGGGAAAAGAAATGGAAGCAGTATCAGATTTTATATTCTTGGGTTCAAAGATCACTGCAGATGGTGACTACAGCCATGAAATTAAAAGACACTTGCTCTTTGGAAGGAAAGCTATGACAATACTGAATCACTTCCATTTGAATTGTCTTAGGAAGATTCTGAAGATTACCTAGCAGAATAAGATAACAGACACTGAGGTCCTTTCTTGAACTAAACCACCAAGCATTCAAATTCTATTTCAGAGAGCACAACTTGGATGGGCTGACTACATTGTTCAAATGCAAAATGTACCCTTGCCAAAATGACTGTTTTATGGAGAACTCACATAGACAAATGTTCATGTGAGGTTCAGAAGTCATACACGGGCACTCTCAAGTTCTCTCTTAAGAACTTTGGAATTGTGTGGCATGGGAGACACTGGTACAGGACAGTTCAGCATGGTATGCCCACACCAGAGAAGGTGTTATGCTCTATGAGCAAAACAGATTTGAAATAGCTCAAAAGAAATACAAAATGTACAAACTTAGAGAATCCATTCCAAATGTTCACATGGACTATTTGTGCCTGACTTGTGGTAGAACATTCCAAGCTCATAGTGGTCTGATCAGCCACAGCTGGACACACTGTAACTTGACACTAGCACAGTGATGTCATTTTGGTCCTCTTCAAGAATGAAGGACAATAATCAACCAACCATGGCAATACTGGACAGTGTACTAAAAATCAGAGATATCACCTTACTGACAAAGGTCCATATAGTCAAAGCTATATTTTTTTCCAGTGGTGACGTATAGTAGTGGGAGCTGGACTGTGAGAAAAGCTGAGTACCACAGCTGTCCAGTCTGAATTTTGTACAATGTACTTTGCATATAAATTGAATAAGTAAGGTGACAGAATACACTCCTGTCTTACTTCTTTTCTGATCTTAAACCAATCATTTGTTCCATGTTTGGTCCTAGCTATTACTTCTTGACCCATATATGAGTTTCTCAGAAGACAAATTAAGATGATTTGTTACTCCCATCTCTTTGAGGACTTATACCACATTTTGTTGTGTTCCACACAAAGACTTTAGTGCAGTTTGTGAAGTAGAGGTGGATTTTTTTTTCTGGAACTTCCTTGCTTTCTCCACAATCCAGCAAATGTTGGTAATTTGGTCTCTAGTTCCCCTGCCTCTTCAAGAACCAGTCTGCTCTTTTGGTAATTCTCAGTTTATATATGGTGAACATTTAAAAGAGAAGACTTTTGAGAGTCTCTTGGACAGCAAGGAGATCAAATCAGTCAATACTTAAATCAATTCAAATTTTTCACTGGAAAGACAAATACCAAAGCTGAAGTTTAAATGCTTTGGCAACATATTGAGAAGACAGGATTCATTAGAAAAGATCCTGATGTTGGGCAAGATTGAAGGCAAAAGGAGAAATGGACAGCAAAGGATGAGACAGAGACAGTATCATGGAAGCAACAAATATGAGCTTGGAGGAACTTAGGGAGATAGTGGAGGACAGAAAGGCCTATTGTGCTGTGGTTCATGGAGTCATGAAGAGTTGGACACAATTGAACGACTAAACAACAACAAAGTATGTTGTGGCAGCCAAAAACAGTTCATTTGATTTGGAGCTGTGTTAAAAGAATCATTGCTTCCAGGAATAAGAAGGTGATAACCACTCTCTGCTCTGTCAGACCACTTTTATAGTATTGTGCCCAGTACTTATTAAAGAAATTGATAAGCTGGGGGACATCCAAAAGAAGAGATTCAGAATGGCGATGAGTATTAGCGAGATCCACTGAGAGAACTAAGGATGTTTGGTTTGAATAAAAGACTTGGGAAATTAGAGGTTGGGACATGACTGCTGTTTTCAATTATTTGAAGTGCTATCATGTACACAAGGGATTAAGTTTATTCTGTTGAGAAGTCAGAACCAGGATCAATGAAAAGAAATTTCATAGAGGTAAATTTAGGCTTAATATCAGGACAAACTTTCTAACAATTAGAGCTGTCCAAAAGTGGAATGGGCTGCCTGGAGAGGTAGTAAGTTCCCTCTCCTTGGAGGTCTTGAGCGAAGACTGGATACCTTCCAGGTAGGGTAGATTGTGATTTTCTTTCTTATTAGTTGGACTGCATACATAGCAACAGAGGTCCTTTCCAACTTTCCAGTTCTAAAATTCTTTAATTTTAGACCAGATTTAGACCAGATTACTTTTAAAGTTCTTTCTCTAGCTCTAATATTTTATAAAACTGGGAGGGAATTAATGAGTCTCCAGTATTTATGATGCATTATCTCATGTGTGTCCCCAACCCCAGCCTGCCAAGCCCAAGCACAGTAATTGTGTTACTAGAGGAGAATTCAGCTTTGATAAGCAAAAATTAATTACACATGTAATTATACAGTGCATTGACCCAGTTGGTGATTTAAGCTGAGTATCTGTAGCCTTATACAATGATCAATAGAGGACTTTAGAGAGTGTCTAGTTCAAACTCTCATTTTGATGATGAGGAAACTGTGGCCCAAAGAATTTGACTTGCCCAAGGTCACAGTTGGTTTAAGTAACAGGGCAGGAATTTGAACGAAGGTCCTCTGATTCCAAATTCAGTACTCTTTCCATAGTAGACATTTTATTTCTACAGTTTTCTTATCAAAACACAAACTCCTTTTAATAACCAATGATTGCCATAGAATCAAAGATTTAAAGGAATTTCAGAGACTACTGGTACAACTCCTTCAATATACAGATAAAAAATGCTGAGACCTAGAGGAGTTCCATTATCTCCCTTATGTCATACAAGAAATAAATAACAAATAGAGACAGTATTTGAACCTGAGTCCCCCAACAATACATTCAGCATTTTTTCCTGCACTGCAAACTCTGTTTTATTGCATTTTTATACAAACTTTAATAAATTAAATTCCATCCTTTGAAACTGACTGAATACATGCCTCAAAAACATCAGGTTTTTGTTCATTTGCATCTTATCCCAAGTAAGGGACCTATTTCCTTGGCAATGGATACTCCCATGAAGACCTAGGAAGGGTAGCATAGGTATACACAGAGCACGGACACCCTGGCTCTAGGCACAACTACAGCAGGTTGGCTAGCATAAGCCGTGAGAGATAGCTGTGTGGCATAATAGAGTGCAAGACTTGGAACCAGGAAGACCTGAGTTCACCTGTTGCCTCAGACATTCACTAGTTGTACTGACCCTAGACAAGTAATTTTCACTCTCCTAGTCTCAATTTCCTCACTTATAAAATGAGGAGTTAGACTTGATGAACCTCGAGATACCTTTCACCATTGGTTATGATCCTATAAGACTATCGGGCATAAACCAAAGTTTTCTACCCATCCTTAGAAGCCATGGCATCATAGGATCATCGGACCTTGGAATTCATTCTTAATTTATTTAATTAATTTCCTTAAAAGGAAACTTGGATATCATCTTTTAGAGTTTCCTAACCTGGGACCCATTAACTTGCTTTTTTTTTCTTAATTTTGATAACCATATTTCAATATAACTTCAATTCTATGTAGTTTATTTTACACATTTCAAAACATAATTCTGAGAAGGGATCCATAGGCTTTATCAAACTGCCAAAGGAGTTCACATCACACACACACACACACACACACACACACACACACACACATACACACACACACACACACTATAAGGTGGGGCTTTTTTTAGAAAAAATAAAAAAGAGAAAGAAACTATAGACTTAAAAGAATTCTACTGAAGCTAATCTCTCCAGGCACAGCAATGGGAAGAAGGCTCATCAATGCTGCTACCTCCGGAGCACCCCAGTAGAAGGAAACAAATGAAATGTGAGAGAATTGAACAGAATCAAGAAACTCTTTCTAGCTCAGAAATAATCTTCAGTCTAGTCTGTTGAGACTCAAGAAGCCTCTCATCAATTTCCTCTTGCAGCACTCCTTAAGGGGAGACACCCTCTGTCTTCCCTACTAAGGAGATGATCTCTCAGAATGCAACCCTCTTTTCTAATGTCAGCAAAACCTCAGTAAGAGTCTCACAAGCTTGAGGATCTTAGGCTCGGAAGAATGTGTTTTCTTCCGTCATAGCTAGAAAGGAATTTGGTTAAAAGGGAGAAAATAACCTCCTACTCTCCAGTTTGTGCAATCCAAGTTATTCAAAGGCATTTTCTCATTTTCTCTCTGTCTCTGGCACAGACTCCATCTCTCTCTATCTCTGTCCCTATATCTATTTCTGTCCCTTTATCTATCTCTATCCCTATCTCTCTGTTTTTGTCTCTGTTTGTCTGTCTCTCTGTTTCTGTCTCTATCTCTTTCTGTCTCTCTGTGTCTCTCTGTCTTACTCTGTCTCTTTTTCTTTCTCTCTCTTTTTCTCCCTCCTTCTTTGTTAATCTTTCTGCCTCACTGTCCTTTTTTATCAAAAATGTCTCTGTAGATGGTGCATCCACGTGTATGAGAGTGGTTGCAGGATCCAACATTTGACTCACCATCTTTCCCATTCTATGTCCATGTGCAGTTCTGACGTTGATTATTGTCCCTGTCTATTTTCAACAAGACCTATCATTGTAAATTGCTCTGTTTCTTCATCTCGAGGGCTATATAAACACCTGTGCTTAGCTGACCCCACCCACCCAACATTCATCCAACACATGCCTTTGCTAAGAAAAGTTCCTCATTACGCCCTCCCCTCCTGAAAAACTGCACGACTCACTTCCTCCGTGGTGCTTTCCTAGGTTAGTCCAAATAAACTCAGGTCTGTGTAATCCACATCCTACACACCCAAAGCCAACCCAAAGCCTCCAAATGACAACACAGGTACAATTAGCCTCATATTCATTTGTGTTTTGATGCATCCTCCTCATGAATTTTGCTTAGCCAAAGCCCCAAATACAATCTTTTTATTTGGTGGGATCCCGAAGGAGATGAAAACCTTGAACCCCGTTATTATGCCTCTCTCTATAAAGTCATTCATTTTACTGATGACTCTATGATCTCTCTATTATTCCCAACTCCTTCAGTATATAATGATCTCTCCCTAAAGGCTTGATGAATTTAAAAACAATCCATTTCAATAAAATCATTATTTATTTGCACTTACCATGGTCCAAGCATGATGCCGTGTGCTGGGGGTATAAAGGTACAACCCAATCAGTGCCTGCCTTTAATGAGTTTATATTCTACCAGGAGGAATGACACGCATACAATTAAGTAGAACATATATATATATATGTGTGTGTGTGTGTATATACATATACGGGTGTGTGTAAAATTATACACAAACATACAAAATAAATAGGGATACTAATAGCTGAAATAATTAGGAAGTATCTAACAACAGCAATTATCATTATCATCATCATCACAGTAACATTCATTCAGTACTTTAAAGTCCGAAGAGCTCTTTATCTCCATTGCCTTACTACCACACTTTTCAGCACTCAAGTAGTTTCCAATGGCTTCAAGTTTCCCCAACTGGTTCTAAGTTCTTAGAAGGTCAAAGATCATGTTGTATATGTCTTTTGTATCACCATCTTCATACACACACACACACACACACACACACACACACACATACATAGAATAGTTCTGAGCACAAGAAATTATTATTAATTAGTTGGTTAATTAATGGAGGACAAGAGAACAGGTAACAAAAATGAATAGATAATGAAATTATGATTTGACAGCTGTACTTTTGTCTTTATTAATCAAATTTGCTTTAGATTAATATTAAAATAAACTTGCTTCTTTGTTATGAGGAATGACTATCGGGGAGGAGGAAGAGGAAGAAGAGAAGGAGGGAGAACAGGAGGAAAAGGGGAAAAAAGAATAGCAAGAAGAAAAGGAAATAAGTTAAAAATATATAGGCAATATAAAAGGAAACATATGAATCAAATATATTTTTAAATTTTAAAAATCAGACAGATTTGTAGTCCCTCACTACATACCAACTACTGATCAGAGGTGTCAAAGGGAACATAGCTACGGGTAAACCACAGGTGAAAAACAGGAAGTAGAAAGATGTAAAACTTTAAAACTGAAAGCTGATGGTAGCCATATTTACAGACAATATTCAGTTCTATAACCTCTAGAACAAAAAAATTCAATAAACAGTTGTTACTTACAAAGAATTGTGTTAGGCAATAGGTTTAAGTAAGATAGAACACCTGCCTTCAAGACAGAACTCCTTCTTAACTGTGGCACTGGAAGGAGGGGAGACACATTTATGGGTAACTATAAGGTGCACAGGGGATAAAGCATTGGGCCTAGAGTCAGAGAGAACTGAGTTCAAATATGACCTCGGACCCTTAACACTGGGCAAGTCACTTCACCATGTTTGTTTCAGTTCCTTATCTATAAAATGAGTTAGAAAAAGATATAGCAAACCACTCCAGTGTCTTTTACAAGACATCCTTAAATGGGGTCATGAAGAGCTGGACATGACTGAAAATGACTGAACAGTAACATAATATATCAGGACTATAACGATAATTGCAACGCACAATAGAAAAGTACAAAATAAAATGTTACGTGAGATATGAAGGGGGCAAGGTCATACGTTACCACCAGGGAACATTAAAGAAGGCTCCAGGGAGACAATGGGATTTGATCTTGGATAGGCAGTAATTTACCAACTAAAGAGGGGCAAGGAGGACATAGTCTTAAGGAACAGTATAAAAAAGGCATAGAGCTGGGAAAGTATAGGATATGTTCAAAAGAAAAATAGTAATTCACTTGGTTAGTGTGGTTTGTGTGGAGGAGAAGAATATGATACATATTTTAAAAATTAAGATGTTAGATTGTGGAAAACTCTGAATATAAGGCAAAATATTAATTTATTCAGTTGCCCATCATTGCAAATAATAACTAGCTTTTATGTAGCACTTTAAGTTTAATAAAGCATTTTACAAATATTAACTCATTCAATTCCCACCACAACCCTGTGAGGGAGGTGCTATCATCATACTTATTTTACAAATGAGGAAACTGAAGCAGAGAAAGGTTAAGTGACTGGTCCAGGATTATAGAGGAAGTAAATACTTGAGGCAGGATTCAAGATTAGCTCCCACAATCTATCCATCTTACCACTTAGCTGCCTATACATTTTTGGTAGACTAACCTGACCAGATCAATTCATAAGGAAAACAAGTTTGGAAACAGTACAAAGTATGGGTTATGGAAAGGAGAAAATAGAAGTGAGAAGATCTCTTGGGAGGATAGCATGGTAAACTACACAGGTGATAATGAGAACTCATTATTCATCCTTTCTTGGAAGAAGACCAACGACATCAGGGGGTGATGTCTTGACTTGCATGAATGGTATTTAAGTGAAATAGAGTTGGGCAAAGTCATCAGCCTCACTCTCTCTTCCAGAGTCATCAAAATCTAGTATCAAGACAAAAGTCAAGATGATTGGCAATGTCCTGGGATGTGATTCATGACCTTGGCATCTTTGATGTCTGACCAAATGAAGTGTTCACACAGTACCTGCTTCAGCTGCTTTCATGTCCACCAGAACAAATTGCTCTCATCCACCCATTCTACCAGTGGAAGTCTTCAAATGCTTGGAGTAGACATCTTCTAACTCACCAACAGGTTTGAAACTTGTCAGTTACCTTCAACATGATTAAGCCCATCTGTTCAGAGTGTTTTTACTAGGGTGTGGCCTCTTCGAATGCTACAGATGAAAGCTAGGTGGAAGGTGGACACCAAAGGTGGATCAGCAACCCTGAAAAGGGCTCTTCACACCAGAGGTACTAGTCTTCCATGAATGTCCCATACGTTCCTAATGAAAATTAGTACTATGAAGATGATAATGGAAAGGAACAGAGGCAAGAGAAATTCTGACTGGATCAACAAGACCCAAAATGAATGTAAGAAATGAGAGAGAGGAAAGAGTCAAAGATAACACCAAGGTTTAAACACGGAAGCTAGAGGAAATAACGGCATCACAGAAATCGTGAGTAAAGTCCAAAAAAGGAGTGAGTTTAGGGGTTAAAGGTAATAAACCCCTTTGGGGAGGTTGATTCTTTAATATTTATCGTCTGTGAGGGGAGCGCTTTTAGAATGCTCCTCCTCAAGTCCCCACTGGACCTCTGATATTTCGGTCCCCAAACATATTCTTTTGTAAAAACTAATCTGATGAGCCAGTGGACTTCAGAAAAACCTGGAAAGACTTATATGAGCTGATGCTGAGTGAAGTGAGTAGAACCAGGAGAAAACTGTATACAGTAACAGCCACACTGCGCAATGACTAACGTTGATAGAGTTGGCTCTTCTCAGCAAAGCAATGAACAAAGATAACTCCAAAAGACTCGTGATGGAAAATGCTGTCCGCACCCAGAGAAAGAACTATGGAGTTTGAATACAAATTGAAGTATTTTATTTGCTCTCTCTCTTCTTTTTTTTTTCTTTCTTGTGGTTTCTCCCATTCATTCTGATTCTTCTTTACAACATGACTAAAGTGAAAATACTTTTAATAAGAATGTATATGTAGAGCCTTTAACAGATTGCATACTATCTTGGGTAGGGGGAAGGGGAGGGAAGGTGGACAAAATTTAAAACTCAAAAGCTTATGGAAGTGAATATTGAAAACTAAAATTAAATAAACTAATTTAAAGAAATAAAGGAGATAGAAGGAATAACACTCCTCATTCCCTCCCACTGACAATTAGCAATGATTAATCTTGTACCAGAAAACCCTGCCTCTGGCCATAGGGTTTGGCAGTGAGCCCAATGAAGATTAGAAACCCCAACCTGGGTCAGATCAGTGGCCAAAGCAGACCAAAAATCTCTCTGGGACAGGTACACCAAGGGATGCCCAATAAGGAGGCATCCCTAACTTTGTATCCTCCAGCACAGTTTCCTAGCATGTAGTAAAAGCTTCATGAAGGCATGCTGATTGACAGAATGATTGATTGACTTCCCCTTGAGATGACCTCTTGGATATTTGTTATGCATGGATTTATTTAAATCCTTATTAAACTTAATCATACTTTCAGATTTGGCCACATATGGGGAGTTACAGGTTCCATACATTTACCATCAATAAGGTGGTAATTATTAAATATAAAACCTCACCTTTACATAGGGCTTTAAGTTTGATAAAGTGTTTTCTTCATTACAATTCCATGAGAGAAGCAGGAAAAAAATTTTAAACTGGACCTGTGATTTAATTGGTAGGAACCCTTAGGAGAAAACTCCATCTATTAATGACAGTTGGCACTTAGTCTGTAAATTAGTCACAGAGATGATGTGAATGAATGAAGTATTTATTGAGCATTTAATATGTACAAAGCCCTCTGCTAAGAAATGAGGATACCTGTAGAAAAGTAAGATGGAAAGATGGAGAGAGATGAAAAACTAGGTTGGAACCTTGGGAGGAATCTATGGTTAGGGGATGGATCGTGGATGATAGATAACACAGTAAAAGAGACTTAGAAGGCATAGTCAGATAAGAGCCAAAACCAGGGAAAAGAAATGTCATAAAAATCCAAGGAGAGAGTATCTAGGAGGACAAAGAGATCCAATGCTTGTAGAGGGGTGAAAAGGCATGAAGATCAAGAAAATGTCATCAAATTTAGAAATTAGGAGAGCATAAGAAACCTTGGATAGAACCATTTCCATTGAGAGATGAGGCTGGAAGCCAGAATATAAGAGGTTCAGAGGTAAAGGGAAGAAATGAAGTGTTGGTTGCCTATGGCCGGTCATATGACTAATAAATGTGAGAACTGAGATTCAAAACAGCATTACCTGACTCCAGCATCATTCATGATGCTGCCTCTGTTTACGTGTGATAAAACTATCAAGTTTAAACAAGTATTTCGCAGTTCAAGGATCCTGGAGTTTAGGCAATTTCCCAAAGTTCAAACTCACCTGCTCCATATCTGCTCATAATTTCTCAGTTTTGATTATATTCCTTCTCCATTGTTATTTTTCAAGGTTTTCAATCAATCAACTGCATCAGAACTGGGAGTTTCAGGACATCTGATTGCTACTTAAAGTGTTATATGTGCTTAGCATGCACTTGTTCCCCTACTATATTTTGCTTTTTTTAAGTCCAATTTTTAAAATTTAGCAGAAGAAGAATTTTATTCCCTTTGCCTTAAAAACAATCCCGTTGAGCATACACAATGACATGTGACCCACAAATTGTGTTGAATCCAGAACTTCACTTCACACACAGGCTGTGTACTCAGTGTGACTCCTGAGAGCATAAATTTGTTTGCTTCTGACATGGTCCCTCAGCCTTGAAATTCTAGAGCACACAGTCAATACCCTGAAAAGCATTGGCTTTTCTCAACATTGCCCATCGCCTTCCATGGTAGATACAATTCTTACTACAGAAATCTGCAACAAGCAAATGAAGGCATTGTCTTGGGGGGGAAGGGTGGAGTTCTAGCAAATTTCTCTGTCCCTCACGTTGCTAAAATTTCTTATTTCAGTCCAAGGGAATTAAAGGATCTCCCAGTTATCAGCGTCTCCCCTGTTTTCTTTTTCTGCAGTTTCTGTCTTGCAAAGGTTCTCTGTATACACTGCACAGCTCCCAATGCAAGTTCCTATTGTCTGAACCCTTCTTGCAAGCTGAGGGAACTCAGAAGATAGAGAAGTTAAAAAGCCTATCTCATCACTGCCCTAGCTTTCTAATGCAGTATCTTTTCCACATACATGCCAGGTCAGTGTCCACACTGATTTGCATTCTTCTGCCATCCCCAAGTTGCTGCAGCCTACATTCTATAGATGTTTGCAGACTAGTAATTGCTACTAAGAAATCAGAGCCAAAGAAAGGAAATCTATAATAGTATTTTAATTTTCTAGCATGTCACACTCTATCCTAATGCAATGCTTCTAAAATCTAACAAAAAAAGAAACTTGCAAAAAGTCTGGAGAACTCTCTGGATTTTAATTTTTTCCCCAGACAAACTGTGTCAGTTTGATGAGTCAAAGTTAATGAAAAGTTGAATTTTGCAGGTTGTCAAATTGATGACAGTCTGCAAAAGACAATCAGTTCTTAGCCTGTTGGAAGTATCATCACAGAAGTAAGAGTTAAAGAGACCACAGAAGCGCGTAGCTCAACTAATAATTAATAATAATAAAAAGCTGTGAACAAAGCCACTCTAAGTAACACTAATGGGTGTCTACCCTAAATCTAGCACTAGAATGGTGAGCCTGCAGGAGTGTAGGGGGCCATCAAGTTGCCTATGGAAGGACAAATGAAGCAGGTCAAAGCTCTCAGGTCAAAATGGTCCCATGCTTCCAGTCTAGGCAAGATGGAGAGACTGAATCTCAAAATAAATAAATTACGGTTATACTTATGAGGCAGGCTGAGTTAAGTGGCTTTCCCAGCTGTATGAAAAGCTAGTATGCATCAGAGGGAGAATTAAAACCTAGGTCTTCCTGATTCCAAATCCAGCACTCCATCCTATACCTGTGTCAAAAACATTTCTTCAACATCTATGCTTTATTGGAACATGGGCTTGGAGATGAAAGGGAGTTTTAAGGCCACCAAGTCCACCCCCTTCATTTTATAGATTCCCAGGGACTGGGAGCCCATAATCTCCTGGGAAAGACTATTATACTTTTGAATTAATTGTAATTAATTTAAAACAGTTAGAATAAGATAAACTGAGGCTCAAAGTTCTCCATTTCATTTTCTCAATTGCAAGTTTGTTGATGTTTTTGTTATATGCAAAATCTGACTCTCTGAACCCTCTACTCATTTGCTTCTAGTTATGCCCTCCGAAGCCAAGCAAAACATAATCTTTCTTCCCTATGATAGTCCTATAAATACTTCAAGATCGCTTTCCTGTCATTACCCACAGCATGCTCCAAATAGTTTATTATTTTGATCAACTTATCTGGTTCCTTGAATCAGTCTTATAAGGAATATTACTACCCCATCACTATTCTAGTTACCCTCCCTTGAACATTTTCCTGCTTGCACTGTCTTTTCTAAAATATATTGCCTAAAACTACATACAACCCTCCGGAGATATTTTGGTCCAATGCAGAAGAGAGCAGAATGTCACATACCTTTCCCTGGACATAATACTTCTATTAATGCAGCCAAAAATCACATTAGTTTTTTTTTACTGGGTCACACAGTTAACTTTTACTGTTCCAATCCACTAAAATGTTTCAGATCTTTTTCACTTGAACTTTGATTTAGCCACACCTCTCTCAATTTGTCCATACACTCAATTTCAGGCAACCTCCTAAAGTAATCTATTTAACTTCTGGATACCTTATAAGATGTTATATTTGATCCCAATTAAATTTCATTTTATTGGATTCAGTCTATAGTCCTAACCCATAAAAGACAGCCTTGGATTTCTGTGATCCAATATGGTAACTACCTTTTCTGGCTTCTTATCATGGATAGTCATGCCTTATGCTCCTTCATCTAATTCATTCATTAAAATGTTGGACGGTAGAGAGACAAGGACAGAGTTCTAGAATACTACATTAGAATCTGCCATGGTAACATTGATCCATTAATCACTATTCTTTGGGTCTAGCTATGTAGCCACTTCTGAATCTACTCAAGTATAGATATCCTCTCCTCACCAGACACACACACACACACACACACACACACACACACACACACTTTCCTCAGCCTTATCTACCTATCATGAAAGACCTAGAAATCTAGAAAAACATTAGCTGAATCTATTGAAAGGAACTAAAATAGAAATAAATGTAGAGATCAAAAAATTAACTTCATAAGTATAATATGGGGGAGGTATGGTTGGCTAGACTAGTTCTTCTGAAAAAGATCTGAAGGTTAAATTAGATAGACTGCACACTTAACATGAGGTAATGGTGTGCTATAGCTTCCAGAAACATTAATATAACCTTTGGCTGCACTTAGAGAGGCATGGTGTTGAACACTGGGGAAGCAATAGCCCCACCAAGCTGTGCCTTGATCAGACACTATCTGCACTATTGTACTTCGTTCTAGAGGCTGTTTTGTGAAGGGCATTGCTAAATTAAAGACCATGCAGAGAAGGATTATCTGCATTGTGAATGGGCTTTTTTAGCTCATGCTTTATCAGGACTGGTTGAAGGAACCAGGAATGCTTCCTCTGGTAAAAAGTAAGCATATGACAGCAATGTTCAAGTATTTTAAGGATCATGATGTGCAAGAGGATTAAATTTAAGCTTTGCTCCAGAGGACAGAACTAGGAGAATGCAAAAGAGCAGATTTTAGCTCAAAGTAAGGAAAATCTTTCCAACAGTCAGAGCTATACAAACTGGAACAGGCCATCCTGGAAGGTAGTGAGCTTCTCCCTCATTAGAAGTCTTCAAGTAAAAATTATCCCCTTTACAAAGTAATACTTTACAGAAATGACACTTTTGTAAAGCATTTTGTAAAGGGGATAATTGGTCAAGTTCAAGTTGGGATAGATGGTATCTCAGATCTTTCCAACTCTGAAAGTCTTGGACTCTCAGATTCTTTGAAATGCCTTTGGGAAATCTTAGTATCCTTTTTTTTTTCATTGCACTCCCCTGACCTACCAATCTATCAGTCTTCCTCCCCTTCAAAAAGAGAAAGGAAATTAGCATGACACGATCTCTTCTAAATGTTAGTTCTTCATGATCACTGATTCCCTTTCTTAATGCTCCCAGAAACTATGCTGCAAAATTTCACCAGTGATCCTTCCTAGGGTTTGAAGAATCCACCTTCTTTCCATTGTGAAAATCAGGACAATATTTTTCCATCACTAGTTCTGAGAAACCATCTCTTCCTCCCCCACAAAAAAAAAAAATTTAAAAGAACATCAACAGCACCTTGACAATCAAATTAACAAATTATTTTAGTCTCCTGTGATTGGAACTCATTAAGTGCTGCTAGGTTTTGTTTTTGTTTTATTCTTACTACTTCCTCATTTACTTTTGACTTCATTTTCCTGTAATTTTTTTTCAATCAATCTGAAAATCCATAGAGAAATGGATTAAATAAATAAATAAAAGCTGAGTGGTTGTCTTCTTTCCATTATCTTACCTACTCCAAGCAACAATCCTGCTGATTCCTTGGTTTTATTATTTCCTCCAACATACCCCAAAACTCCCTATTCATTATCCTTAGTATTCATATCATTTGTTCTTCTCCAGTCTATACTCCAAAGTTCGCAAGATTTTGTTTATCATGCCATAGAAACCTCATTGAACTGTAAGTTCACTCTAACTCTGGACTTCTCACATTGGAAGAACTAACTACCTCTGCAGCCTCTCCCTCTGATTCACTCATTCTTCCCAGAACCTCCTTTTTAAGGAGAAGGTCCAGGTGAAAGATGTCTTCATTTCTCTCCAGGTGGTACTCCTGACTCTCCACAAGACTTTTTCTACCCTGCCCCTGTCCCTCATAATTTCATCTTCACAATAACCTTTTCAGCTTTTTTTTTGTCTTGTCTTCCCCCATTAGAATGTAAGAGCCTTGAGAGCACAGACAATCTTTCTTTTCTCTTGTATTTCTATTCCAGGCTCTTAGCATAATGCTTGGTACTGTGGTAAGTGCTTAATAAATGTTTTGTGACTTTGTTTGAAAGACAGTTTGAAGACTGGTAGATTAGTAGGTCAAGGGAGTTGGCATAGACCTTCAGCTTGTTCTGAGCTTTCATTCTCCTGATCATATTTTTATAGTGCTATACTTGCTTTCATCCTCCATTAACTACTCACATGTCTATCTTTCTCATTAGGTCTTCTTTTTTCTAAGTTGGTTGATGAGTTCCCTATGCAGCCACATCAGTCTCTATGAATATGTACCTGTCTTCCTTTTTCATCAGAATCATCTGTGAATTATCTCTGTGTCATCAGAATTTTATTCTCGAGAAATGTTCAATCCAACTGGAGGTAAGTTCTTCTGCAGATTTTTTTGGACCTGAGATTCTATTTATTCTTTCCTGAACATTTTTTACCAATTTTCTCAAAGTCTAGAGTACGCATCAAACCATGTCTAGGTACCCCATTCTTATCTTCAATATTTCAAGACTCTGCAAATCTCACTAGTGAGAGTAGCCCCTCCACCAAATGCAGAGTCTAACCCTTCTACAACTTGGAGGAATTTCAAGAGTTGCTCTAGACACAAAATTTGTCACCTAGTCACGCACAAATTTAACTGGACTAAACCTCAGGTATCAAGGATATAGCTTGTTCCTAGACTCATGCCCAAGGCCTTCCAAGCATGATATGACAGGTCTTGGCTTACATTCTTCTGATATATCTATCAGTAACCTAGGATGATCTTCATGGCATACTGAGGGATCAAAGACATTCATCAGTAGAAATTCCCCTCCTTATCAAGCACAAACTCTAAGAAGTCAGTCACTCACTCCTAGGTTGTCTGTCATTTCCTCTTTAACAACCAATTCCTTCTTATTGATCAGAATCAAGTCCAGATGAATAGTTGCTGTTACTGCTTCCTCTGCTTTGTGTGAATCAAAGATCCATCAGAGGCTTTCTTTTAGAATAAAATTACAATAGATATCCATATGATCAGTATAATATAATAGTGCAATATAAGCCTTGCATTCAAGATTTGTCAACTATTTCCCAAACTTATCATGCATTTCTTGTGCTGATCAGGTGATTCATAGTATCTCTTATCACAAAAAAATTTCTGTTTATTCCACCAGTGATCCTCGTTCAAATGTGTTCCATCATATGACCTTCCAGTTGACAATTTCCTCATATCAATTTATATTCTTAATAGACCATACTGCTCCACCATTCCTGTTAGCTGACTGGCTCCTTTTGAATAAAACATATCTTCTATTATTGTATCCTACTCATAACCTCTGTCTTTGCAATGAACTAATTGTATGACCCTGGACAAGATACTTAACCTCATCTCTTAAAGAAGAGATTGGGATTAGATGATCTCTAAGAAGATCTTGGGCTAAAACTGTGAATGGATCCATATTTTGATATAATTTATATTACAATTTAATAGGCATATAATTGGGTGGCTAGGTGACACAGTAAATTGACTACTGGTCTTGGAATCAGGAAAGCTCATCTTCAAATCTGGCATCATATCCTTACTAGCTGTATGACCCTGAGCAAGTTACTTAGCCCTGATTGACTCTATTTTCTCATCTAGAAAATGAGCTGGAAAAGGAAATTGCAAACCACTCCAGTACCTTGGCCAATAAAACTTCAAATGGAATCACAAAGAGGCAGACATCACTCAACAGCCACAATAGCACCTCAGTGGGCTACACTGTGAACCAAGTATATAATTTAATATAATATATATTATATTATAATTTAATAGGGATAAATATAAAGCATTATATTTTTATTTGAGATATAGGCTTTACAAATGCAAGATAGCAATGCAATAATAACTATACATTAGCTTATTAAATCAGTGGAGTGATGTGTCTTATCTAAAACATTTTTGCGATCTCTGTCTGATTTGAGAATACTCATTCTCTGGTCTAAGGAGGTATTAATGAATCCCACTGTATTGTGGACAGAACACACATAGAGCATTGTGTTTAGTTCTAGGGGCCACACTTTAGGAAGAAAATTGATAAGCTCATATCCAAAGCTCTGTGATCATCATGAAGAAGGTTCTCAAGATCATGCTTTATAAAGGCTAGATTTAAAAACTGTTTAGCCTTGAAATAAAGAGGTCTTAGCATGAGCATGATAATTATTTCCAAGTATCTGAATGACTGTCAAGTGCAAGAGGAATTAAAGCTGTTTTATTTGGTCCTGAATGGTAGAAGTGGGAGCCATGAGTGACTGTTGCAAGAGGCAGATTTAAGCTTAATGAAAGGAAACTCGTTTTAACAATTAAAATTATCCAAAAGTAGAAAGTAGATGCCTGTGAAAGAGAGGGAATTTCCCCCTCTCTAGATGTGTTCAAGAAAAGCTACATGACCACTTGGATGGTCATTAGGTATATTAATGTACATTAATTGGGTACATTAGTGAGGAGATTCTTATTCATTTATAGATTGGACTACATGACCTCTGAAGACTCTTCTAATTAATCACTTGTGGTTTGTAATTTTGTGACTCAAATCTCTCTCACTCTCTGTAATCTGCACAGTTTCAGTTACCTGCTCAAATTTAGATCACTGCTTCATTTTGTTTATTACTCATTTTCTGTGCCCTTGTATATAGACATGTGAAGCCTTGAGTATTATTGCTGCCTTCTTGTAAAGTGGCTCTTGTAAATCACTTGAATTCTGCATTAATATTCCTCTTATTATGTCATAACTGTTATCGTCTTTGGTAGGAAACTGAGTGACCTTGGGTACGTCACAACCTCTGTGTGTCACAATCATTTCATCTGTAAAATGGGGATACCAATATCCCCTACTTGATGGGGTGATTATGAGAACCAAATAAAAAAATGCATGAGATCATGCAAAATCTCCTTTATGAATTTTGCAAAATTCAAAGCAAAATAAAAATGTGAGTCATCAGCAAGCATTGATCATCACCTAAGTACCAGGCACTGTACAAACACTGGGTCATGAGTCGCTGCTATAGTTTTAGAAGTTTTATCTTTCCCCTTTAGGTTCAAATTCCTTTTGAACTTCAAGTCCCTAGGCTAATATATTTTAACATGCTTTCATTAGATTCATTTCTCTATCTTAAATCCTTATCCAGACCTTTAAAAATTGCTTTCTGATACAGTCTTAGTTTTCCAATCAATTCATCAGGCATCATGGCATCATGAGTAGAGTCTTATACCTGGAGCTGGAAAGACTTGTATTCCAATCTCTTACAAGTTTTGTGACCCTGGGCAAGTCATTCAAACTTTCTGGGTCTCCAATTTTCCATCTGTAAAGGAGGCCTTGAACTCACTGACTAAGATTTCTCTAACTCTAACTCTATGAACCTATGATCCTACAAATAATGAATACATATATTCTAATACATTTTGTTTTCATACAATAAACACTTCTCAACCCAAATCCAAAACATCACTTAACCAAATCCTCCACAAAAGCTCCATCTCTTCCATCTTAAATCCAAATACTTACCACCCTTATATATGTCCTTATTACCTGTGCTTGTACTACCTAGGTAATTGCAATAACTTCTTAAGATGTCTTCCCACCCCCCTCCCACCTCTCCAACCCATCCGTTACATGGCTGCCAGAGTGTTTTAGTCTCATCGGTGATTATAATGGAGAAAAGAGATATTGTATGACAAATAGAGGGATCCACCTTGGAATCAGGAAGGCTTGGGTTCAAGTCCTCTTGTTCTAACACATACTATATGACCACTGCCTAATCACTTAATCTCTCTTAGCTTCAGTTTCCTCATCTTTAAAAGAAGATAATCACAACATCTATTTCACAGGATCGTTGGAACGATCGAAGAAGATAAAATAGGTAAAGGGTTTTACAAACCTTAAAACACTGCTTAAATGCTGTCACTACTACTATTGTTGTGAGAAAATGTCGGGGGACAGAAATGTGGCTGTGGTAAATTATTTACACAAAGCATTGGTCTTAGAGGATGACTGTGCAGAATGGACTGAAGTAGAGAAAGAATTGCAATAGAGAGAATGGTTATATGAAAGAATCTACAAGCATTTATTAAGCTCCTGCTATATACCAGGCATTATGCTTGTGGGTGAGGATACAAAATCAAAAGTAAACCAGTCTCTTCTCTCAAGGAGCCCTCATTCTATTGGGACAACACAGAATTTTCACAGATAAATAGATAATACATACAAAACCAATGCAAAGTTACCTGGGGTGGTGGGAGAGGACGGTGTGAGAAGTAACAAAGTAGATCAGAAAGTGTCTCATGTAGAAGATGGCACTTGGGCTGAACCTTAAAAGGAGCTGGGGTAAGTACACACATGGGGATTAAAGGAGGGTGGCTCATACGGAGGTATAGAAAGTGGGAGATGGACAGTTTGGCTAAAGCATAGAGTGCAGGTCTAACTCAAACATCTACTGGTGAAACTCAAGCCCACCCATCTTTACTGGTACTGGGAAAAAGGGAAATGAGAGACCTAGTTGAGGAGACCTAGATAAAATTCTGTCCTTAAGGTTCTTAAAATGCAAATGTCACTTCCATTTAAATACCTCACTCTGTTACCTTCCCAAGTGCTACCCTGTATTTCAGAGGGAACTCTCAAAATAACGTAGCTGCTTACATGGCTACATCTGAGCACTCTGAGTAGGAGGGCAGAGAATTTAATCACCAGGCTCCTGAGCACAGCTCCCTATAAAAAGGAAGTCGTCAGAACACAATGCTAAGAGCTTGCATATTCATTAGGTGGCCCTGTGGAATTCTCAAGCCCACACGCCTGAGCCCCCATGACAAGGAACCTTGGTTTCCACTTTTGAGTTGAGAAGCATCCTAGGCTCAGAAACATTCAGAAAACTGACAAGAAAGGTTATACCAGCTCAAGCCCCGACATCATTTCTACAGCAGCCTTTTTGTAACAGTGCTGCACACCAACAAGTAACATTTTTTTTTTATTGATATTGTCTATTTTTACATCACCTTCTTTTCTGAATGCGTTCCTCTCCACTCCCTGAACCAGCTAGCCATCCCTTTTAACAGGACATGAAGAAGGTGTGGAGGGGGGAAAGCAATTTAGCAGGCTCAGCAAATGCAGAATACTGTGGAAAGGATACTGAATTTGGAATTAGAGGGCTTAGGTTCAAAGTCCACTTACTAGGTGACTTTGGGCAAGTAACTTAACCTCTCTGGGCCCCTTATCTGTAAATTGAGAGAGCTGTACTAGATGATATCTCAGGTCCCTTCTGGATCTAAGCATCTAGAAATGGCTCTCTCCAAAGTTAGCAAAAATCTCTTAGTTGCCAAATCCAATAGCTTTTTCTGAATCCCCATCCTTCTTGACCTCTCTGCAACCTTTGACCCTGCCAATCACCCTTTTTTCTTCCATAGTCTATCCTCCCTATGTTTTCATGACATTGTTGTCTCTTGGTTTTCTTATCTATCTTACTGCTCCTCTGTCTCTTTTGATAAATCTTCATTTTGGTCACAATTGCTAAGTGGGAGAGGAGTGTGTGTGTGTGTGTGTGTGTGTGTGTGTGTGTGTGTGTGTGTGTGAATGTGTGTGGGTATGTGTGTGTCCCCCAAGGCTCTAAGCTAGGTATTTTTCTCTTCTCTATAGTATTTCACTTGATCTCATCAGTTGCCATGGTTTCAATGATCATCTCTATGAAGATAACTTTCAGATTCACTTGTCCAGCCTTAACTATTCTGTTGATCTCCAGTCTCATACTTTCAATTGCCTATTAGGCATCTTGAAATGGATGTCAAACCAATACCTCAAACTCAAGTTGTCCAAAACTGTACTCATTATCATTGTCCTAAAACTCTCCTGCTTCTTAACTTCCTTATTATTATAGAGGCTTTACCACCATCTTCTTAGTCAACCAAACTCACCACCTAGATATCATCCTCAACTCCTTATTCTTTCTGATCTCCTATATCCAATTAGCTATTTAGCCCTGTCAGTCTACTTTCATGGTGTCTCTCATATAACTGAAAAATTGGGGATCATGTTTGCACTGCCTACTTTCACTTAGTTCTTCTGAGAAATAATTTGAGATAACAGGTAGATTCTTATAGAAAATTCAGTGGTTGTTAGTATTAGGATATCACAACTAACTGCTAACAAAGCTTGGACTCAGATCCAAGTCTACTACTCAAAAGTCTTTATTCTTTCTGCTAAATTACAGTACTTCCTAGTGATGCGGTTTGAGAGGCTCAGGGACCCCTCCAAAGACTAAAGTACAGGAGAGGGTCGTTTGGAATGAATTCACAGACTCAAGCATTCTTTAAGTCAAGTTTGCAAGGGTTTATTGTAATGCCAATGTGGTGGGCAGGGTTCTTTAAGGAACTTGTATTCCTTAAGGAACTTGCAATTTAACAGGAATAACATTAAAGCATTAAATTAAAGCATTAAATGTTATTAATTAATAACATTATAGGAAAAGTAGTGGATTATCTGGGAGATATGCTAATTAGGTGATAACTTACAACCCTGGTCACAGCCATCATTCACTATTTGTGTTCATCCTTCATTCCCCAGGAAGACCTGGAAACTAGGAGAAAGAATTTCTAAGGGGTGTTGTTTTTTGTTTTTGTTTTTTGGTCTGTTACATCTTTAGCAAGAAAGCTTTGAGAGTTGATGTCTATAGATTGACCTCTGGATTAATATGATAACATTGGGATCAATACACGATCATTCTGTGATTAAAAAATAGTCCTGTTTTTACAAGAGAATTTCTTCAGAGGTCAGCTTGTTCTTGTTATGGGAAAAGATAGTTTGTTTTATTGGGACCCACTCATGAGTAACTGCTAAGCACAGGGTCTTGGGACTGGGGAGAAAACTCAGGCATAATGTTCTGAAGCTGGGGAGAAATGAGATCTTGGAATTGGAGTCCAAGAACAAGCACCCAATCACTAGGTTCTTGCTTTTGACCCTCTCAATGTTCTTATTTTATCTGAAGTTAGAGGATACAAGCCTAAATTCCACTTCTGCTACTTATTCCAAATCGTTTAACCTGACTGTGGCACACTTTCCTCACCTGTAAAATGAGAGCTTTGAACCAACCCATGTCCAAGATGCCATCTAGTTATAAATCCAGTAATCCTATTACCCACTCTATTCTCCCTTGACTCCTTCTAACCTCCGAACTTCTTCTCTTAGTTCTTGACTCCTGGTTCTGCCTTCATGGGACCCATTTCCAAGTTTGACATCTTTTCAGTACACATCCTCATGCTTGATAGTTCATCAAAGATAAGTTCTTACTAGAGTGGAACATTTCAAACTACATTTAAAACAAAACACCACAAGGATGCAGGGGGTCCTGGCTTTCTAGTCAACACTTAGGTGCATTTTACTGGGAAGTGATGTCATTCTCTTGTCTGTATGCTACCTCAAACTAAGCATCAGCAGTGCACATAATGTGTGGAGTCCTTTCTGTCTCTCCATCTGCCCAGGGAGACAAAGTCGATACACAAATGTCTAATAACACATCCGTGCATAATGAGGTGAGCTTTGAGAATTATGATGTGCTTCATTCCCTCAAAATGTGTCTCTGGTTTTATGAGCTGCCAGGTGCAGGCTCATTGATGTGGCTCCCTGGATAGCAGCAACACCGATGACTTCACTTAACAGCAGAACTGCAGCTAGCCAGGGACTGCAGTTAAAGGAAGAGCTACAATCAAGTAAAGAGGAGCCAGTCAATGTCTGTTGCTTATAGAAACACTTAGGAGAGGTGGCCATAACCAACTCTCTGGGGTTACTGATTCCCCTAGAACCTTTATTCAAATACAGAAGAGCTTAAGTTATCCAGACAAAGCAAAGATCAATTGTCTGAGTGAAGGATCAAGGAAGCATAAGGTTGTAAGATTTTATAAACACAGTCCTAAGATGCTCAGGAATTCACATAAAGTGTCCAAACTTCAGAACAGGTGTTTGTAGACTAAACTAAGCCTTTTCCTTCTCTCTTTAATATGTCAAAAGATCTGTAGTTTCATCAATGTGTATATTGTCTCCACCAATGCAGATCATAATCTCTCTTGACTGGGTGTTCTTAACCTTTTGTGTGGGAGTGTGCGTCATGGTAAATGTCTGACAACCATTTCTGGAGAAAAAAGAAAATGTATGCAGGGTACACTTTTAAGTTTAATCACATTATTAACACCTTTTTAAGTCTAGACAATCAAAAAACAACAAATCAGAGCCCTGATTTGGTAGCATGTGTTTGACTTCCAAAGTGTAAAAGCTCACATTGAAAGTTGCTACACAAGCTAGTCCTCAAAAAAGGTGTTATTCCATTGCCTGGCCGGTGATGGAAACTCTTCTAGTCTGGTTGGGGTGTGGCAGACCTTGTCCTCCTTTGACATGGCCTTTGGACATGGCCTCTATCTCATGATGAGGCTCAAAATAGACTTTAGTGAAGAACTATGACAATCCCTCTGCTGAGGACAGGGTGGGAGGAGCAGGAAGAGCATGTAGGGAAAACCCGCAATCAAAATCAAAACTTGGATCAAATATTGTGAAACACCATCCCATCGACATTAACTTCTATTGAGTTTAAAATACTCAAATCATCATATGCACATTGAAGGCAAATATATTTATAGCTTCTCTTCTGACTAATCTTCCACATTCACATTTTTATTTTCACATAAGCTAGGATGTGACTATTACCTTTATCTATTTAATTCCACTTAATAAATACTTGTTGAATGGCCAGAGCATGTAAGCCTTTTTTTTTTTTTTTGAGGCACTGATGGAGCAAAGACAGAGATGCCAGTCTCTGCCATGAAAGAGATTACAATCTAATGGGCAAGTCACTCAATCACTCTTAACCTCACTCTTCTCATCTGTAAAATGAGGGGGTTGAACTAAATGGTCTCTAAGATTCCTTTAATCTACAAAACTCTGTTCATATAGTTATTTTGTTTTTCATTTGCATGTCTTGTTTCCCCAACTAAATTTTAAGCTTCCTGAAATTGAGGACTATTTCTTTAATTATTATTGAATTCCCCTCTCCCATCCTAGCACCTAGCACAGTTTTAGTCATATAGTAGACTCTAAATAAATACAAATTAGTTGGTAAAGCTCTCTGAACCTCAGTTTCCTGATCTGTAAAATGAAGGGGTTAGATTAGATGGATCATAAAGTCCACCCTTGCTCTAAATCTGTAGTCTTATGAGAAGAGAATTAAGGATAGTCTTAAAGGTAGAACTGTTTTAAAGAATGAATAGGCTTTCAGGTAATTCTCCACTTTCCATCAGCAGTTCTACTTGGTTTGGACTACACAGAACATCATGCCCCTCTGCCTTGGTGTTCCTCCTTTTTAGCTTCCTTTTTGTGTGTTGACTTCCCCCATTAAATTGTAGGCTCCTTGTGGGCATGGGTCATCTTTCTTTTTCTTATTTATATCTCCAGCACTTGTCCCAATGCCTAGCACATAAAGGATACTTAATAAATGTTCATTAATACTCAATAAGTTAAAATATGGTATATAGATAAGCTTTGGAGGGAAGGGAGGACAGAAAAAGCCTTCAAGTCAGAGAGGTATGTATAAGTAAAAGCACAAAATACATATGCGAGATCCTGAACACAAGCTTTGCAAAGGTAAGCAGCAGTAGTATGGCCAAGTCACTACACTTACCAACCCCAAAATGGTGCAAACATTTACACATTGCACTTCATAAGTTTTGAACTCCAGTTCAAAATTTGCATACTTCTATACCCAAAATTCTATGAGTCAAAATTTGTGGTTGTCTAAGGATGCTCAAAAGAAAAAACTATCTCCCTCCATGCTCAATTACCTGATGTTTACAGTCTCCAGCATGGAGAGAGCAAGAGGGAAAGAGCAGGTAGGCCAATAGGATCCATGTCATTAGAAAGTTCCCTTTCCATGCCTGCTACTGGAATCTTGGAGAGGGTCAATGATATCAAACTCAAAGAAAGTCCCAGAGATAAACAGAATGCATTAGAAAATGACTTGGTAAAGTAAAAATGAATGAATATCAGTATCAACACCTGTCACTAGGCAACTTCATAAAGCTGATATGACTAAGCAAGAAAACACTCAATATTACTTGGATAGACACACACCTGATGACATTTTGCCAAGCATTTGTTTGAGAGATCAAATGCAATATAGATTGTGTGTTGGTATGGGTGTATATGTGTGTGCACAGAAACAGAGCTTCTCCATACTTCTGGAAAATGTACCTGTTATTGCTGACCAGTAGCACAAAGTTAAAGAGAGAGGGTTATCAGTTTGATGGATGCAAGCAAGCATTGACACATATAGGCTCCAAAAAGGTCTGTATTTTCTGTAAAATAGATAAGGTCACATGATTACATTTTAAGAATAGGAGAGACTTTGAACCTGAGTTTTTTTTAATCAGTTGAGATTAACAATGTAGTACAGTACTAAGAGACTTGGATGTGAATCCTTGCTCTGCTACTTACTTGTGTCCCTTGGACAAGTCAATTAGCCTCTCAGAGTCTCAGATACCTCACATGCAAAAATGAGGGGGTTGGACCAGATGACTGGTACTCCCTTTCAAGTCATATGCTGTATAATTCTATGATGAAAATTTATATAAATGCCTCAAGAGCATCTATAACCCTCCTGTGAAGAACTAGAGACCCTATCACCCTGGAAGTACACTTCAAGGTCACAGCCTTTGCCATTATTCAATCAATGAATCACTCAACAAACATTTATAAGCACTTATTATGTGTTAAGCACTGGAGAAATAAAGAAAAAGCAAAAGACAGATCCTGCCTTCAAGGATTTTATATTTTAACAGGGAGACAAGTATGTAAAGGGTACATACAAAAAACACGCAGAGCAGATACAAGACAACTTGAAAAGTGGAAAGCACTAGCTGCTGAGGGAAGCAGAAAAGGCCACCTGAAGAAAATAGAATTTGAGCTAAGTCTTGAATAAAGTCAGGGATTCATTCTAAGAAGCCAAGATGGAGGAGGGAGAGGCATGGAAACATCCAGTGTGAGGGCAGGGAGAGGAACAGCAAATAGGTAAGTTCCTCTGGGCTGTTGAGTTTGGGAGGAGAGTAAAGCATAAGAATAGAAAAGGAGGAAGGGACCAGGATGAAAAGAACTTAAAATTTCAAACAAATTAGTTTATAGTTGATCCTAGAGTCCACAGGTGCTAAATGTCATTGCCTCTCCTTCAGTGCTTAATAAAAATTCCTTCCACTTAGGTAAGAAGGTAGGTTTTGTTTTGTTTTTTTCTCTTCTAGCATTTTATTCTTCCAGAGTCCAAGACTAAGGGCTTAGAATCTTAACCTGGTCTTTGAAGTTTGGAATCATCTTTCTTTTGTCTCTTGGGGATCATCCTTCCTGCATAGAAGGGCTGACTGAGCAAAATCTTAAGATGATGTCCTTCGAGTCTTTCTTGCCTCTGATCAGGCCTGGCTAATTATTTCTTTCTTTCTGGGATTGAGATATATTATTTATCTCTCTGTCCTAAAGAGGAGTGTAGGATGGGGTGGGGGAGTGGGAAGGGTAGTTTCAAGGTTATCGAATCTACACAAAGCTAAAATAAGAATGTATGTGAATATACTTTTAAAAATTAGACCATACTATAAAAAGGTAAGACAGAGATGAGACTAGGGGTCAGCAATGGAGGTGACTGCCTAGGGAACAGCATGAAGGGGCTACAGGGTAAGAAGGAGAGACGTATTTAATAAACATATTACTATTTATGACTATACATATTTTTAATGCCAGATAATTCCAATTTCCATGGCACATGGTATTTATTTTATGATGTTATATTGCGTTCATCCTTCGTTGCTGAAGAAGACCATGCCATCAGAGAAATGATGATATGATTTGCACTTAATTTTGTTTTGAGTGAGGGAGGGCTGTGCAGGTCACCAGCCTCACTTCTCCTCTAGAGCTACTTGAATCCAGTGACCAGATATTCATCAGGATGCTTGGAGGTGACCCAGGATGCACTGGGAGACCTTGGGCCCTTTAGGCCAAGGTCTTTGCAGGGACTCACTTAGTGTGAGGCAACACCCATTCATTGAATAGGCCTGTTTAAGAAGTAGCCAAGGCATGGCCCCTTTAATGAGGTCAAGAAAAAGAAAGGCATCAGGCTGAGAGGGAAACAGCAACAGTTACTATTGATAATCACTGTAAAGCTAGGAGAGTCCAGAGGAGCCCTTAGGCAGGGGCCCAATGGTGTCCCAGCTTCAGAGTGAAGTAGGTTTAAGGTTTTGGGAGAGGACAGGACAGAACAGGAGAAAATGAAGGGAAGGGAAGGGAAGGGAAAGGGCCAGTAAAACCCAAGTCAACAGGGCATCCTCTGACCATCCAAATTTACCTTCGTTTGGAGAGAAGTAAGAAAAGGGAGAGGCAGACAGGAGAGGAGGAGTTGAGTTACCCAGCTAGCTGGGGCCCCATTCAGCCAGTGATAAATTACATGTATTAGCCATGAATACTCAATTCAACTCAACAAAAATTCAGTAAATCCTTTTTGTGTATGTGGCACTGTAATACTAGTTGGGCAAACTACAAAGCTTAGATAAAACATAGTTCCTGGCCCTCAGGTAGCATACAGTTTATTGAGTGCATAGGATCCATGTGTAATAATAACTGACATTTATATAGCATAGAAAACCTTACCTAGTGTTTTGTGAGGCAAGGAGTGATAACTATAATATAAACTAAATGGTGATAATTGTATGAAGAGGGACAGGAAGGCAATGGAGGAATACCTAGGATGAAGCCTAATCTCTGACATATACAAGCTATATGACCACAGAAATCACTTAAAATGTTTGCAGGCAGCTTTCTAAGAGTATAAATTACAGAGCTGCTACCCTGCATGGGTGGAAGCAATTTCCACACAGGGACTTACATACACTAATGAAATCACAGTTCTGAACAACAATAACAAAAAATGTATAAATGAAATACAAATAAAGGCATTTTAAGATTCTAAGGTTGCTCTTTACTAGAGAGATCAGGGAAGGTTTCAGGGATTAGGATGGGCTTCGTAATCATACTTTAAGAGATAGGTAGATACTCAAAAGGTTCAAAACCTCAGATAAGTTGGTAAAACAAGAGCAGGACAATTTGTTTAACCTTGCCTATAACATACAAATGCTTTACCCCAGCTCACTATTCTGCAAAATAATAATAAAAATAACTGATTTATTTGACTTTTCTCTGTAAAGAATAACTCAACTCACATTTTGATTATAGCAATAATCTAAATCCCATTCTAGCCTGGGGGAAACTTGAAACAGTCTCTAGGCTTTGGAATGCTGGAGGGTTAGGGAGAAGAAGTCAAAGAAGAAATGAAAAATAATTCCCCAATGTTTAAGAATCATTAGGTTTGTTTCCTTGAATGCTAAAGAGAAAGGCAAGGGACCTCAACCAAATTGCCCAGTCAGCAGATCAAAGATACCAACTCCAATATTGAAAACTAGGGAACTTTGGAAGCAACAGAAGATTTGGGAAGAAGGCATGTAAGAAATCTAAATCCAAGGAGTCATTAAAAGTAATAAAATTATAACCTCTTCATCTTTATCCCTGCCTCCCCCTCCCCAAAGGGTAACATTGAGAGAAGGTTAACTACCACTCCTGTGAGTCAGACAGATGTATGCATCTTTAAAGATCCTGACTTCACTCTGCACCAAGCAAGGGATTAATGACATCACAATATCACCAGCCCTAGCAGTGTAACAGTAAGGAAGTCTATAACTCAGAGCCATTAGTCAGATAGCACCTAAGAGCATGAGGTCTCTGCTTCCAAAAGAAGCCACCTCTTGTGCTAAGGTGACTTTAGAGAACTCTCCTGGTGCAGGGCCCAAATTTGTCTGACCTTTATTTTTAAAGCTATTTTTCTTGATTATTGACTTCAGCCGATTCGTTGGGTCATTTCATCTTCCTGCAGGCAAACCCCAGACAGCAAGGGCAAACACAGAGAGAGGGATGAGAATTCTAAAGTTGGACCACAGATAATCAAAGCTAGAAGGGACCAGAGGGGTCATCTCATCTACCTTGTTTTAAAGATAGTGAAATATAAGCAAAAAGGTAAAGTAGGGAGTTGCCCAAGGTCACATAGGTAGCAAGGATGGAGATCAAATTCAAACCCGTTTTCTAACCAAATCTTATTCTCTTTCCATTACACCACGCTGCCTCCCACATAGCTTTCCATTTTGTGTTTAAGTCTGACATTTCCAAATAGGTGCCTAAAACCCAAAGAGAGACTGCAAGGAATTATACACTTGCTTCCCTTGCATATGGCATTCCATCTCTCCTTCCCATGCTTTTGAATAGGCTTCCTTTGCCATACCTAGAACGTTCTCCCTCCTTTTGGAACCCTGTGCTCCTTCAAGACTCAAGTGCCACATCTTTCAAGAGACCTTTCTTAATTCCCCCTGCAATAGCTCCTGCCTCCCCCCTCCATGAATGACTATGCAGTTATGTTTTATCTCAAATTTATTTGTCTGTGACCATATTGTATCTGTCTAGTAAAATGTAAACTCTTTGAGAGCAGGGAGATTTTCACTTTTGTCTTTGCAACCCCAATGCTATGGCATGGAGGTAGCTGGCATATAAGAAGTAATTCATAATAGCATGTTGATTGATTAATTGATTTGGTGCATGATACCTCAGTGTCCTAAACACCAAAGGGAGGACTGGAAAGGAGGAGCAGGGAAGTGCAACTCTTATACTTCATGTTAAATGCTAAGGATGCTGACAGACCAATGCTAAAGATTATCTTTTGAGGCATTCTGGGAACACATAAATATTCTTTCATTTAAAAGCTGTAGTCCTAAAAATAAAGTAAGAAACTTGTCCTCATTGGGAAATCAGTTTTTTTCTATTTTATGCTGCTTCCAAGGCTTTGATCAACACTCAAGTGTGGCACATCCGTCAGGTCTGCGTGTTACTATTGTCTCCTCAACTGTTCATGAACTTGACACATTCAGCAAACACTGATGGAGCACCTGGAAGGCACAGGACTAGGTGCTGAGGGCACAATGATGAGAAAACGCCAACCCAGTTATAATGTAGTAGGGAAATATAACATGCACGCATATGGGAAGGATGCAAAGTAGACATGAGAGATCTGGGCAAAGTACAATGTACAAAGTACCCGAAGAGGGAAAAATTACTTGCAAGTAAAGGAAATCAGAGAAGACTTCATGGAAGGAGTAGCACCTGTACCGGACCTTGGTAACAAGCCAGCATTTATAAAGCCTCCTGAGGTTTACAAAGCACTTGACATATATGTTAGCCCAGTCATTCCTCACAACCCAGGGAGGTCAGTCTTTATTAGTTATCTTTATTTACATATGAAGAAAGTAAAGCAGACAAAAGTTAAGTGACCTCCCTAGGGTCACACAGCTAGTAAACATCCAGAACTAAACTTAGGTCCCCCTGATCCAAAGCCAGTAATCTATCTAATGCATCACCTAGCTAGCCTTGAAGGCAGAGGAACATCCTTTGAACCAGAGTTTCAAAGCATGCTTCATAGAACACAGTGATCAAGCCACCTTAGCATCTAACACTTCTTACATAATTCCTCTGTGAAAAAGGGGACAATTGGGTTAGATGAAAGAGCTAAAGTTGATTTAGCACTTTAAGGTTTACTCAGCACTTTACACATACTGACTTTATCCCTACAACAACTTCGTAGGGTAGGTGCAATTTATATGATTTTCATTTTACAGATGAAACTGTAAACTGAGGAAACTACAGATGAAACCGAGAATAGGAAAAAATAAGTAACTTACCCAGGATAACATGGCTTTCATCTAAGACAGAATTTGCACTGAGGTTTTCCTGGTTCTAAGTCAAGCATTCAATCTACTATGTCACCTACATAATTTCCAAGTCCTCTGGTCCTGTATATGTTCACACAAATAGGTGGGCTTAATGCACCCTCTAAGCATCCATCTACATGAGTGGCAGAGAGAGTTGAACCATCAAGGATGAAGATGGAGCAGTACGAGGTTGGTACATACCATGGGTCTCAGTTAAGGGTCAAATCCAGAGAAGTGAGCTGGGCCAGAAAGAATCAAGCAAATATCAGAGGCATATGGAATAGTGTAAAGGCATTGTATTTAGAAGGAGAAGCTAGGGGTTCTAATCCAGACTCTGGTTTTTATTACCTGCCTGGTCTCGGAGCAAATATATTTACCTCTCTGGGCCTCAGTGCACTTGGATGGCACCAAAGAGCTAGAGTCAGGAAAACAACAACAAAAAATCAAGAAGCTGTACTAGATTGACTCTAAGGTTCCCTCCATCTCTAAATTAGCTAATTCTCCCCTATGTGCTACTGCCTCCTTGGTATGAGTTAACCAAGGTACTCACAAGTTAATGACAGTCAGAAGACTTCAGAAGAATCTTGCCCCTGACTGGATGCCCAGCTGTGATCGATTTCAAGGATGTCTTCGTACATATCCCAATAATATCTCTTCCTCCCTCCAGTCTTTCAGTTAAGAACATTCACATTAGCCTTTTACTGGACCTGTTTCTCCTATCCCATTCACCATCTCCCTCTCTTCTCAGACTCTATCCCTTATACTGAAAACGGCAGCCACACAGGGAAGAAACATGGGAGAGTAAATTGGGCACTGCAAGACCAGGTTTCAAATCCCACCTCAGATAATATAACAACTATGTGACTCTGAGTCAATTAATCAATAATTAATCTCTGCCCTCAAAACAACACATTCTAGTGTAGAAGAAAAGATGCAAATAACTAAGAATATACACAATATAGGCAGCAGAGCCTGGAGACAATCTCAGAGAGAAGGCAGTAACTTTAATGGGGAAATTAAGAAAGGTCTCTTGCAGAGAGTGGGATTTTAGCAGAGACCTGAAGGAAGTCAAGGAAGTCAGGAGGTAGAGGGGAGGAAGGAAAGAATTCCAGGCATAGGAGACAGCCAGAGAAAGGTTACAGTCAGGAGATGGAGTAACATATGCCAAGAACAGCAAGGAAGCTGGTCTGGATCATGAAGTATGTAGAGGGTAGTAAAGTATAGACTCAAAAGGGTCAGCCTATCAAGGGCTTCTGAAGACAGGCAGGCTGCTAGGAACTCTACTGATGACACAAAGCATATGCATGCTGCAGTTGACATCCCATAAGCCGGCAAAGTAAATATTTATTGCAGCGCTGGCGGAATCCTTATCCATTTGTATCAATCCCACAGAGAGAGAGAGAGTTACAAATAGGAAAATTTGGAAGAAAAAACAATAGCTTTTCAACAGAATTGAGAACATGGAGAAAGATTGGGATAAAGAAGAGAGGGGGGTAATAGAAACTAAATTTGGTTTCATAGCCAAAGATCAGATACAGGTTTTAGCACTAATAATAAATGTCATCCAGTCTAATCCACTCATTTTAGAAATAAGGAAACCTAAGGCCAAGAGATGTTATGTTATTTGCAAGTGGCAGAAACAGGATTTGAACTCAGATCCTCCAAATGCAAATCTGGCATGCTTCCTACTGTATCACACTGCCTCCCTGTAGATGGGAGAAACATTGTAGAAGAAGAATCAGACTTAGAAATTGATAGGTGGCAGGGGGTGGGTGGTGGAAGGCAGTGCTCAAGGACGACACCAAGATTAGGTAGCCATGTTCATCACATCTCTCGACAATGTTTGCTGTTTCATTGTCCTCACTTTCAGACCTTTTTGTCAGGCTCTGCTCTCATACTCCAGGTGGCTGCTTCTACTCCCCACAGCTGAATTTCTATGCATGCCCACCTGCAGCTATTTAGAAAACCCATGACACTTCACCAAGTGTTTCTCTACAGCTTGAGAACTAGCCATCTATTATCTCCCCTTACGCTACTTATTCGTAATTATATTGAAAAATGCTACCAACATGTCCTGGAATGATTTGTTCTTAATAAACTGCTGAGGCTGCTTAGAGCCCATGATTCTAGAGTGAAATGGATATTTATGGGTTTTCCACTTTCTCTTTTCTACGATCCTTTCCCTAATCACCAGCATCATCCTTCCAAGACAGTAAATTCTAGGCAGATCCTTTTCTCCTGACATTCACTGAAACTAGACTTCTAGAAAACCTTCCTTCTTCCAGGTTTTTAAAAATGATTGTAACTTGTTCAGCTAGCTCTACATAGCCCTAAGACATAAACCACTTGGATGTGTTAAGTTAGACTTCCAAATGTCCTATCCCTTTGATTGTTTTATCACTTCTCTATTTCTTTCTGTCTCTGTCAGTCTCTCTTTCTCTGGCTCTTTGTCCATCTCTGGCTTTCATTCTCTGCCTCTGTCTGTCTGTCTTTTCCCTGGCATGTAGAATTTACTTATTAAATGCTTGCTGATTAATTGAGTGTCATTATTATTAAGAAGGAATGAGCCAGGCATGTTGTAATGGTAGCAGCATGCCTGTAATCCTTGCTCCTATAGGAGGTTCAGGCTATAGTTTGACGGTTCTGAGCTATGATAGGATTAAGTCAATCAAATGTGTGAATTAAGAGAATGAACCGCCCCCTCCCAAAGCAAAGTTATCTAATGAACGGTCAACCATTATAGGTCAGAAACAGAGCAGGTTAAACCTTCCATACCAATCAACATTGTGATTTAGCTGGATGTGAGTGGTGCACATCCAGCCAGAGAAAAAGAGAGAGGAGAGAAAGAGAGAGAGAGAGAGAGAGAGAGAGAGAGAGAGAGAGAGAGAGAGAGAGAGAGAGAGAGAGAGAGATACCGTCTTAAAAGGGAAGGAAAGAAAAAAAAAGTAAAAGAAAATAATGAACGAATGAATGAAAAATATATCAATAAGTATGTCTTTCAAAATTAGAGTTGACCGTACTGGCAGCATTATATGCAAGATGTCCACTGAAGTAGAATGGACATTCCAGCTATTTTTCAGTAGATAGCACCATCCACAACCCCTCTAATGTGACACTGCCCCTTCTATCCTCAAAATACAGGATGACGTGAAGGAACAGTAAGTGTTCAACATCTCCTATTGTTTCAACAGGACAAGGATTAAGGAGTCTTATGGCCAAGAACTGAGCCTGAATGGCCTGATAGTATCTGTTTAGCACAGAGAGATAAGACAGCACATCTTTCTGCTTTACAATGGGTCATGTCAGGGCAGGCCGTCTGAACTTTACAGACTTCTAAGTCATCATGACAGGCAAATGAGAAGGAAGGGGCATGGAGAAACAGCACCTAGGCTCATTTCAACTGTTCAAGCCTATGACCAGAACTCTGAGAAATTCAATGAATTTATTCTTTCTTTTTAATGAAGGTAGCTCATTTGCAAGGCTTTATTGCAGAGCGAGACCATGAAGAATGGAACCATTTGTTGCAGTTGAGAAGAAAGTCTCCTCTATGTGGAAAAATAGAATTCTCAAGAGTCACAGAAAGTACAGGTGTACTGCAAGAAGCAAGGAGTCCTTGGGATGGGACCCCATATCTCCCACTGCAGCCATCTTTCTCCTGAGTCAAGGAATCCTGTGATGCCTGGCTATCTCTACAGGCCACTGCTGTTTATTTATCCTCTCTATTGGAGGTGGCTTTACGCACAGGCAAGTTATGCAAATTGAGCTCCTATAAGATCTGTCTGCCTCCTGTGAAAGGAAGAAATAGGAAGGAAGGAAGGAAGGAAGGAAGGAAGGAAGGAAGGAAGGAAGGAAGGAAGGAAGAAAGGAAGGAAGGGAAAAAAGGAAGAGAAGGAACAAAGAAAGAGAGAGAGAGAAAGAAAGAGAGAAAGAAAGAAAAAAGAAAGAAAGAAAGAAAGAAAGAAAGAAAGAAAGAAAGAAAGAAAGAAAGAAAGAAAGAAAGAAAGGAAGGAAGGAAGGAAGGAAGGAAGGAAGGAAGGAAGGAAGGAAGGAAGGAAGAAAGAAAGAAAGAAAGAAAGAAAGAAAGAAAGAAAGAAAGAAAGAAAGAAAGAAAGAAAGAGAGAGAGAGAAAGAAAGAAAGAGAGAAAGAAAGAAAGAAAGAAAGAAAGAAAGAAAGAAAGAAAGAAAGAAAGAAAGAAAGAAAGAAAAAGAAAGAGAGGGAGAAAGGAAGGAAGGAAGGAAGGGAGGGAGGGAAAAAAGGAAGAGAAGGAAGAAAGAAAGAGAGAGAAAGAAAGAAAGAGAGAAAGGAAGAAAAAAGAAAGAAAGAAAGAAAGGAAGGAAGGAAGGAAGGAAGGAAGAAAGAAAAAGAAAGAGAGGGAGGAAGGAAGGAAGGAAGGAAGGAAGGAAGGAAGGAAGGAAGGAAGGAAGGAAGGAAGGAAGGAAGGAAGGAAGGAAGGAAAAATCCTTGGAAAAAAGACTTCACATTGTGATATCTTCTAAAACTGTCATACAATACCTTAAAAGTAAGCTTGTCTGCAAGATGATAAGGTTTGTGGCCTGGCAGACAAGGAAGAGAGAGAGTTAAAAAAATGAAGCCAAGAGACCCGCAGTCTATTATGACCTCATAAAATGCCAACCATGTGGAATGTTAAAAATCATCCTTAGCAGCAAAGGAGAAAGGCAGGACACTCTCAGGGGTATCTTTCCTGAAAATGAATCAAGGGTCAACTTGTTTTGCTTTATCCTCAAAACAAAGAATTCTATATAAATGTCATCATTTGCTCTAGGCTCAAATTTCAGACAATAGATTTTGGAAAGAAATGGAAGAATTCCTTCACCCTTCAGCAGGGTTGGGAGAGTACCTCATTGGACTTACTCTTTAATATCTTGACCAATTGGGGAGAAAAAAACTTTGAAGGTAGAAATAAAGAACATACACACACACACACACACACACACACGCACACACACACCTCTTATTTACTGTTCGGGCTGCATAAGCATAGTGCTACTTATTTCCCACTGTGTATCATTTGCATGCTGGCAAGTCAGACCAAGCACAGGTTTGTTTTCAGAATGAGAACCAATCCTCAGCTTTCCTGTACACACATGTCACTGCATCCTGGCAATCTGTCCCTTTCCCATCTCCAATATTACCTGGGTGTGACAATTTGCTTTTCAGAGATGGTTATCCTAGCCATTGTGATATCACTTGCCTTGACACAAATTCCAACTTTCAGAGAAGGGGTACCTGAAAATGTGATATCGTGTTAGATTCTCCTGAGCATTTATTTATATTTCTAAGCTATATTGTTTGGGGATTATTATTTAAGATTCATCAGCATCTGGTACCCAAATGACCTAGTGAAAATTTGGAAGGGCTAGGAAATAGCTCCCTGTGTTACTGAAGCTTATTCTCTCTCTGTCTCTGTCTCTGTCTCTCTTTCTCTTTCTCTTCCCCTCTCCCCTCATTGCATTTCCATTCTTTCTGGCTGTACTTTGTACAGGGAGCCTCATTAGAATATAAGAGTCATTTATCGATGCAAGAATAGGATGTGCCATCACAGAAAATGGACCATTGGGCATGTTACCAATTGACACTTTATTGGGTATGGAGTCCCCACTAATTATATCATTCATCTTTGCCAATCTCTCAATTTGATCTGGCAGCTATGTGGTGCAGTAGATAGAGCACCAGGTCTGGATTCAGGAAGACACATCTTACTGAACTCAAATCTGACCTTACTAGCTTACTAGCTGTGTGACCCTGGGCAAGTCATTTAGCCCTGTTTGCCTCAGTTTCCGTATCTGTAAAACAACCCGAAGAAGGAAATGGCAAACCACTCCAATACCTTGGCCAAAAAAAATGGGGACATGAAGAGTCAGATACCACCAAAATAAGTGAACAACCACTACTACCCATTCTAGGCATAACCAGAGACCTAACTGCCAGAACCCTAATAAATGAAGTCCTCTAGACTGTGACAACACAAAGATAGTTAAGGATGCTTGAGCTAGATGGTCTTGAGGTGACAGCAGCCTGAAGCCCCATCTCTGATCCTAACTACTTCAAAAGATATCATCCATGACCTGTCGCAGCAAAGCTGTCACCTGGTTAGTCTTCAGTCTATCAGCAGGACATAGCCTGAGACTATGTTGGTATATAGATCTCTGCATTTCCAAAGTGCTTTGAACCTAACTAGAGATGCCCACAATAAAGACATGAGACATTTTTACCCTGAGCTTGATATTATGATTACTTCCTGATTTATCATGAAGGAACCAGGCTAAAGATGAGAAGCAATGCTCTTAAGGGAAGGCCAGGATCCACAGGCCTGATAATGAAAAGAGCCCTGGTTACCTCAGTCTGCATTCCCTGTAGGACCTTGGACAAGACATATAACTTCCCTAGCCTTTGGTCTTTTCATCTATAAAAATGAGAGAGTTGAACTAGATTGGGCTTAACTTAGAGTCTATAAACTTGGGAGTTTTAATATTTTCATAACTATTGTTCATTATAATGGATTTCCTCTGTGATTTCCTTGTGTTTTATTTTGTGCGTTTAAAAATATTCTGAAAAGGTGTCCATTGCCTTCACCAGATTGTACCAAAAGGGCCATGACACAGAAATAATTAAGGAGCACTGAGCTAGATGGTCCTGAGGTAGCTTCCAACTTTAAGTCTATACTCCCATTGCTGTGCCTTCAGACCTGCCATGACCTCCCTTATGGCAAGCTAAGGCTACAGAAATTTGTTCCTTGACCCCTCCCTCATTCTGAAGCAATGGTAGTGTTTAATGCTACTGGGGGATACAGTGGCATGAACTACTTTTTAAGCTTAACTAATTGTCAAAGAGGAAACATAAAGATTGAAAAACACATGTTCCTCACACTGATAAATTCCTTCAAGATCACAGTCATTCAAAAATCATTGATTAAGTACTACTATGTGCCAGACACTGTGCTAAGTGCTGGGGATAGAAAGAAATTTAAAATAGTCCCTATCCCCCAATGAGTTTACACTCTCATGACGTGATACGTAACTGTACAATGTATCTGATTCCTTACCATCTTGGGGAGGAAGTAGGGGTGGGAGGTAGGGAGAAAAAAATTGAAACTCAGAATCTTATAAAAGTGAATGCTGAAAGTTATTTTTGCATGCAATTGGAAAAAATACTATTAAGCAGGAATAAATAAAAATAAATAAAATAACAAATTCAAAAATACAAAAAAAAAAAAGATGCAAATGTATAAGATGTATACTGAGTAGAGGAAAGGTCATTTGAGAGAAGAAAGCACTAGCAGCTGAAGAGACCAGGAGAATCCCTTCTGCAAAGGGTAGGATTTGATCTAAGTCTTGAAGGCAGGCAGAGTGAAGAAGGGTAACATTCCAGGCATGAGGTACAGCCAGTGTAAAAACACAGAGTTTGAAAGATGTTGTTAGTTGGATGGTGTAGCTGGATCGTGGAAAGCATGGAGAAAAGTAAGGAGTAAGATTTAAAGATAAGGAGTCAATTTAAGGAGGTCTCTGCATGCCAGACAACTTTATATAATTAATCTGAAAGGAACTAGGGAGCCTAAAGGTAATGAGGAGTTTATTAAGTAGAAGATAAGGCATAGTCATACATAAACTTTAAGAAAATCAGCAGAATAAGGGATAGATTGGATGGAGAAAGACTTAAACCAGGGACACCAATCAGAAGGCTATTGCAGTAGCCCAGGCATGAGATGATGAGAGACTCTACCAGAGTGGGAGATCAGCAATGAGTGGATAGTAGGGACCATACACAAGAGCTTCTATGAAGGGAAAGAATGACAAAATTTGGAAACAAATTGATCCGTGGGGTAAGTAAGAGTGAAGAATTAAGATTGACAAAGAAATTGCAGACTTAGGGGAAAAGACAGTCGTCACTGAGATAGTACTAGGGAAGTTCAAAAGGTTCAAAAAGGGGGGAATGGATTTAGTTTTGAACATGTTAAGTTTGAGAGACAGGACATCCAATTTGAGATATATTAAAGACAGCTGATAAAATGACACTGTAGCTCAGGAGAGATATTATGGCTGCATATATAAGCCTGGGAATTATCTGCCAAAAAATAGTGATTGATATGTCCATATTTGCTGAGGTCACCACCTAAGATTCACAAACCCAGTCATGATATGTCAGAAATGATTTTAACCTGGTCATTGAAAACTTTGGCTGTTTTCTCCATCTAGCTTTATAGTGTTCCTCTTTCTTTTTTTCTGGAGGAAAAGAATGACAACTTCACCCACAATAGCTACTCTAGTTTCCTTAGTACAAAGTACATTGAGTTTGGGTTAAATAGTGCTGACAAGTGAAGTGGGAACACCAGCATGAAAACACTGATTTCCTGATCCATCCCAAAGTAGGTACCAAATAATGCTATTAAGTATCCTTGGTCCCCTAAGTCATTACACTGTATACAGTCATTGTAATACGACGATGAAAACAGTGATGATGACGATGATGAAGATGATGAAACAACCCCAAAGCTTTAACATGCACAAATTCCTTTCATGATCCTTTCCTCACATGATACTCAGAATCACCTTTTGGATATACATGGAAGAAACTAAACAGGTAAGTCAGGACTCAACCTGGGGATCCATGAACTATTTTTAAAAGAATAATTTTATATGTTAAAATATTATATAGTATAACATAACACAACATAATATAATATAATGCAATGTAATAGAATAGAATATAGATATATATTTTAATATATAATAGAAAATAATATAATAAGGGGAAATTGAGAAAAGGAAAGAGAAGGAGGAAGAAAAGAGCAAGGAAAAAGGGGAAAAAGAAGAAAAGAGGATGGACAAAAGGAAGGAAAAAAGGGAGGAAGCTAGCTCAGAAAACATCACAAATGACAAACTATTCCATGGTCTTGTGTGAGAAACAGACTCCTTTTTTGAGCTTAAAACTTAGGTATTTTTCCACATTCAAAACCTCTCAAATCAAGTTTTTTCTCTGCAAAGCTAAAAGCATGTTTATTGCCTGAATCTATGTTTCATGTCCCTGTGTGAGTCAAAGGAAGACAGGGGTTATGTTCGTCCTGTACAAATTATGGTTAACTCACTAAAAAACCAATATGCAGGACTTTACTCTTTTTTTCCTTGTTCCTTCTTTTTTAAAAGGTGACTGACACCCAAGCGTCCCTGTGGAGGTGGAGGGAGGATTCGTCAGGTATTGCCTTTTTGAAAATATGAAGTCATTCTCTCTATTTAAGCAAGCCCAAATCTCATTTGATAAAAAAAAACTTCAGAGCCCTAAAAATTGGAAGGGATTCCAAGCTTGGCAAAAACTTGCTCTCCCACCCTTAGGCAAGGCTATTCTTGGAAACCAAAGCACCGTGAATGCTCCTGGGAGATGACTCACACAGGGGATGAAGGCCTGTGATGGATTTCTCAGCCACAGTAACTATTCATCAGGGCTAGATCTATAACACGCAACACGAAGGGGGCGAAAATATCCGAATTTGATGTACCTTAAAATGACACTGCTCCTGTACCTCTTCTTTGGTTTTACCACCAAATTTGCCTTTCTTTACCACGACCATCACCACCATTACCACTCTCTTAAAGAAGTCAGATATCTTCATTCCATATCAGCCTGTGAGCTTTACAACATTTCAGATGGGAAGAGAATATCTATTACAAGGCTACTCCATGGCAAGATGCTTTGAATGGCTGAAACTGTGGTGACAGAGTGCTGAGTGCATAGCAGCCCCTTAATAAATGTTGGATGACTGACTGGCTACCCTAAAAGGAGTCCTTGTCCTGGAGTAGAAAGATACAGGGGCTCAGGAAATCTTCAGCTGTGCTAATGTCTAGCTATGTGACTCTAGTTAAATAACACACGTGCTGTCCTCCATTTATCCTCAGAACAACCCTGGGATGTGTTCCCATTTTACAGATGAAGAAACTGAGGCAGAGAGAGGTGAAGTGACTTACCCAGGGTCTCACAGCTAGTAAGTATCTGAGGTTGGATTTGAATTCTGGTTTTCCTGACTCCAGGCCCAGACCTCTATGCACTACATAAAAAGATAAGGGTTATATTACATGATCTCTAGTTTCCTCTCAGCTTTCATAGTCTATGAAATATCTACCCTTCCTTCAGTGTCTCTTTATCCTTTACTTCTTCTCCTAGAAGCAAAAGTATGACAAGCTCATCTACAGCTGCCTCTCTAGTCTCTTCAGTGAAAAGAATGATGACAGCAAATTATGCAGCCCTTACTCCCCTTCGTCAGACTAGGGTCCAACCAAAATGACCTTATAGCATTTTCTCATGCATGACACTCTCCATCTCTCCAGAGCCTATATAGTATTTTTTGCATACATGGTCCTCCATGCCAAAATGGATTCCACCCCTGTGTTGTTAGCATATCTTTTGATTAATTTGAAGATCTTTCCCACCTATTAATAGGTGTATATAACCTGCTTAAATCACAAGAAGCCTAAGTCACATGTGGTGGGAGGAGCTTGCTGAATGAGTGGAACAGGAAGAGGCAGAGCTAGAGCAGAGCTGAGAAGAAGTTGGTCAGAGAGCAGTCAGAGCTGGGAAAGGTGGAAACTAGCATGAGTGGGAGAGCCTGTTTGTGTTTTGTTTAAGGGAGCTGGTTTGCAGGAAGATTCTAGTAGGCTTGTCTTCTGCATTGTTATTGTATACAGACTTCTTGGTTACTATGATAGCTCTGGGTTTCTGGTGCTGGGATTTGGGTTTCTGGTATCTGAATAAATGTTTTTCTTCTGCCTTCTAGATGGAGAGTCTGTTATAATTTGCCATTCAGAACTTCACCAGCATATTCATAGTCACCATGGTGCTGTGAATATTGTCTTGGCGATACAACCCCTCATGCCAGATCTTAGAATACTTAGTTTCCTTCACATCTCAGATTACATTCTATATGAGGACTTTCCTGATCGTCTCAGCTACTAGTACCTCCTACCACAAAAAAAAAACAAAAACAAAAACATAATTATATGTATGTATATACATATGTGTGTATATACATATATATACACATTTACATAAGATGTATGTGTATATATGCAAATATGCAAGGCAGGTTGCAATATGAAGAACTTCATGAGACTTTCTAAAAGATATCATTGGGAAAATGTAGAATAAGAAGAAAAACTGGGTTGGTCATGCAGTAAGGGAGAGGGATGACAGGTGGGGAGACAGAGTATTTCACTGATATCCTAGAGAAATTAAGGAAGACCACCTCCAAACTGGGTGGGTCCATTGTGACAAATGCATGGGAAAATACAGAGAAGAGTCATGCAGAATAGGCAAGTACATTTTTATTTATACTAATATGTGTGCATCTTTTCCTCCCAATAGAATATAATCTTGAAGTCAGAAAATACCTCTTTATTTTATTATAATATTATGTATTATATATTATATCACATATTATTATATTAAATATTTTTTGTCCTTATATTCCAGTGCCTAGTATAGTGCCTGGCCTATAGTTAAGTGTTTAATAAATGTTTTGGCTTAATTTCTTGATTATTAATGCTTGATTGATCAACAAACTGCCCATGGATGAGACATCCTAGCACGCAGCTTCTGACCCATCTCATGCCTTCTCAGATGTCTAATGAATTTCATTTGTTTGCCTTCCTTCGATTCTTTCAAAGCTCTGTTTGTAAAGTGACTCAGTAGCCAGTCTGACTTCACTGCCATCTCAGAAGCTCCATTTTCAACAGAAGCTCTCAGAGAAGAGATTCTGAGTGAACACAGACTGAATTTAAAACTACCTTCAATCAAACTGTCCTTTGTTTATAAAAGAGTCAGTGATGGAGAAATTTTGGAGCAGTGTGGATTAATTGTCTAAATTCGCTCAATTGACTTTATAATCTAAGGGTGAGTTTCATGAAAACTAGACATCCTGACAAAAATCAGGTTCCCAAGTGGAAAAATACTAATGGAGGAGGGGGTTTCAGATTGAAAACAAAACTCTTCTCCCCGAAAGAGAAATTTCCCTCTTTTCAGGCTCCATTTTTTGAAGGATCAACATGAGGAACTTCTAGTATGAGAACTCTTTTCAACAATGAAGACTGTTAGAAGTCTATGGATCAGTAGAAAATTCCTAAAGACTACATCACATAGCTATGAAGGATCAGAGTGTGATGATGACAGTAATAGCTAATATTTTTACAGTGTTTTAAAGTTTGCAATATTAAATCATTTGAGTCTTGCAATACCTCTGTGGGGTAGATATTATTATCCTCATCTTATAGATAAGGAAACTGAGGTTCAGAAAGATGAATTGATTGACTCAGTGTCACAAAGCTAGTAAGTATTTAACATGGGATTTTAATCCACATCCTTTTGTGTCTAAGTCTAGTACTCTATCCATAATAGCTCTGCCATCTTTTATATAAATTTTATCATTGAAAAGAGTTATTTTTAAAAGAAACTAGAAAAATCTAACCATCTCTGTATTCAAAATACTTCTGAGAGAATCCCCTATAGAGATGTTATATGCCTTGCCCCCCCCCAACCATATCTCAGCCAGAATATACCAAGGGGCTTATTTCAGTGCATAAAAGACATCTTGATTCAATTACTACCTGTATGATTTTGAGCAAGACCATGGGGGCTTCAGTTCCTCATCCATAATAATAATGATTTCTCTGTTCTTTCAGCCCTAAAACCTAGGTGTGATCTGTTGATTCTATGCCCTTTTCTCTATATATACAATTTCACTTGATAATCTCATCAGCTCCCATAGATTTAATTATTACCTTTGTACTAATTATTTTCAAATATGCTAGTCTGGTTCTAACCCCTATGCTGACTTCAGGTCTGGCATCTCCAATTGCCTATTGGGATATCTCAAACTGGTATCTGGTAGACATGTTAAACTCAACTTGTCCAGAATTGAATATCTTCACCCCTCCCCCCAAAAAAATCCTCCTCCCTCCTAAGCTTCCCTATTGCTTTTGAGGGCAAAACCTTTCTCCCAATCTACAGGCTCACAATCTAGGTATTATCCTTGAGTCTTTACTCTGTCTCACCGTCTATATGCAATCTGTTGCCAAGATCAGTCAATTTTACCTTTGTAACATCTCTCACATATGCTTCCTTCTCTCCTGTGAAACTACTACCACACTGTTACCAGCCCTAATAACCTCACTCCTGGACCATTGCAATATGCAGCTGGTTGGGCTTTCTGACATGTATCTCCCTGCTCCAGCCCATCCTCCACTCAACTGTCAAAGTGATCCTCCTCAAGTACAGATCTGACCATGTCACACCCCACCACTTACTCAATAGATTCCAATATGATCCAATAGATTCCAAGGTCAAATGTGAAATCTTCTGGTATTCAGACCTTTATAACGTAACCTTTCCAGTTTTCTTATACCTTATGTTCCTTAATGTACTTCACAATTCAATGGCACTGACCTCCTTGCTGTTTCTTGAATATGACATTCTATCTCCATACTGAGAATTTTTACTAGCTGTTGTTATTTATGCTGGTACAGTAGAGTGGTGGGCCTGGAGTCAAAATGACCTGGGTTCAAATATTGCCTCAGGTACTTACCAACTATCTAACCCTGGGCAAGTCACAAACCTCTGTTTGCCTTACTTTCCTCAACCGTAAAATGAAATAACAGCCCACACCTTTCATAATTGTTGTGAGAATCAAATGAGGTAGGCACCATGCCTAGCATATAGCAGGTACAATATAAATTACATAATTGTTACATTATCTTATTTTAAATTATATCATTATATCATATCATATATTGTCATTATTAAATATGTTATTTTATATTATTATATTATAATTATATAATATATATAAAACATGATATTCCTTTCCTCCCCCTCCCCCTTCCCTCTTCATCTCTCCCCCATGACTTCCTTGGCTTCTTCAAGTCTCAGCTAAAACCTCACCTCTTACAGGAAGCCTTTTCTGATCCCCCTTAACTCTAGTGCCTTTACTCTGCTGATTATCTCCAATTTATACAGTATGCAGCTAATCTGTACCTGGTTTTTTTGGCATACCATCTTCCTCATTAGACTGTGAGCTCCTTGAGAGCAAGAATTGTCTTACACTTTTCTTTGTATCCCCACTGCTTAATACAGTGCCTTGCATATAGTAGGTGTTTAATAAATATTGATTGACTTACTGATTATGAAACTCCCAAAATTAATGATTTATTTTCCATGTCCTCAAGAATGCTGTGAATAAAGGACATTGGACATTGTCATTTCCCAAAGACCTAACCTTCAGCCATGGTGATAAATCAGGGTTAAGAATTAAGCTTTGAGGAAGCAGAGGGATGAGTCAGATTACTCTTGGAGAGGCAAAGGTGAGGATGTTAGCCTGGGCACCAGTAAGCAGAAATAGCTCTGCGAGTTTTCCACCTGTCACTCTAAAAATACCTCTTATTTTAAGAAGTACTAGAAAACTACCAGGCTCTTTTCCTTTGGGGAGAGGGGGGAGGGAGATGGTTATTAGTGTTTAAAACTAATAATTAACATATTCAGCTGAACTGATCACTTGAGTTCTGAATGAGGTCTCTAATGGAGGCAAGAAGCAATGATTACAAAGCACACATGCCTAGTGCTTGGAGATTTACAAACTGTTTTCTTCCTACTAGTCCTGGGAGGCAGGTAGAACAAGAAACATCAGTTGCTTTATACAGATGAGACAAGTGAAGTTCAGAGAGGTTATGTCACTTGTCCAGGGACACACAGCCAGCGAGTATCACAGCCGGAATTCAAACTAAGGTCTCTTGGCTCTAAGGTCTGCATTCCTCCATAAAGCTTGCCTCTATAAGAGGTCTTTATTCAGTTCGGCAGGAGTTCCCACTCCATTCCCAAAATACCTGGTTATCAAAGGAAATTTGGTGTGTTTGTTTGTTTTAATTACAGTCACCACAGGGAAAAGGAAAACTTCCAACTTTGGCATTTGCAAAAACCAGAGTAGACATTAGACAAATGAACACTGGCTTGGGATCAGAATGCTGGCCTTGCTTGAATGTTCAATGCTGTCATGAAATGAACATTGGGTCCAAGTCCTGGTTCTACCACTTATTCACTGTGTGACCTTGCTTATGTCCCTTTGCCTCTCTTAAGCCTCAGTTTACTCATCTGAATGTAGTTACCAGAACTACATACTGCACAGAGCTTTTGTGAGGATCAAGTTAAGAGAATACATAGAGATAGCTTTATAAACTTAGAAAGTCTCATGTAAAAGTCAATTACTATCATGAATTCAATCACCAATCTGCTTACCATCTGAAGAAGGAACCTGGTATAGGAGACAGGACAATAGATTTGATGTCAAGAAGACCTGGGTTCAAATCCTGCCTTTCAGTTGCAATTATCTTTTTTTTATTATACTGTGTTATTGTAATGCTATTCAGAGTTAAAGATCTTCTCCACCCATTCATGGGCCTGCCCATTAAGGAAAGATTGATTAGGGGAGGCCCACATCTTTTGTTAATTTTTAATGCACTGTTTCTCAAGGGTTATGAAATGCCCTCTGGCTCTGAAAAATGTATAAATACTCTGAGGTGAGGTTTTACTTTGGGGCTTATTCATTGGAAGTGTTTGTTTGGGCAGATGAGACTGCACAGCCCCTAAGGGGCACCTCGGCTTTTAGTGTTTCTCTCTCTGGTGACTATGTATGTACAGTCAGACAGTTATCTGTCTGTTGATCTGTGGTATATGTATCGCTTTGCAGTCAGACAGTTGGAAGCCCTGTCTGTTGGCTGATTTTTGTTTCTCTGTTTGTATTTTCTCTGAAGTTCAGGGTGCTGACTTTTTTCTCTGAACTAAGTGAGTGATGGATGTGGCTTGACTGAAGTGATTGTTGACCCCTCAAAAGTTGCTTTCCTTTTAGAAAAGCAGATCTAAGAACCTGTGATAGCAAGCCCTCCTGTGTATGTTGGGGTGTTTGCTTTTACAATTAAGGAAATGCTTGCTTTATTACATGAATTAAAAATAAAATAAATATATATTGTTTTAAAAATCCCGCCTCATCCCTAGCTATGTGAAACTGGGCAAGTAAATACAGGTCTCTGCAACTAGGTGGGGGAGTGGATAAAGCACTGGGCCTGGAGTCAGGAAGACCCAAGTTCCAATCCAGCATTAAACAACGTCTTAGCTATGTGATCCTGGGTAAGTCACTTAGCCTCTGTCTCTGGCTCAGATTCCTCAATTATAAAATGGAGCGGGGAAGTGTTTGATAATAATAGCACCAGCTTCCCAGGGATGTTGTGATTTTCAAATGAAAGGATACTTGTAAAGTGCCTGGCATATAGTAGGCAATTTTTAAACGTTTTCTTCCTTCCTTTGTACCTTAGATTCCTCACCTTTAAAATGAAAGGGTCAGAATGAATGGTCTCAAATGTCCCTTCTAGCTGTAAATCTAAGATTCCATAATCTCCCAGGCACCTTTACTCATGAACTGTTTTCCTTACTATGAAGATTGTCACCAACCCACATCTCATTAATGGTTGCCTTACTGACTGTCAATCTGGAGGAAGCCTCTCAGAAAGTTCCCAATGAAATGTCTGATCTTCTTCTGGGAATTTGTCAAAGCCCCCCTAAGAAAAATGCTGTCTGCTTTCTCATTTTCAAACCACAAGTATTTGCTGACCACCTATTATAAACCAGTCAGTAAGTATTTACTGAGCTCCTTCTATGTGACCTGCCACATACTAGGTGCCATTGGGGAAGATCAAGAAGTTTAAATTATCCCTCCACTTTCCCTCAGGTAGGTGACAATCTATTTCTGCCTACTGAAATTCTTACCTTGCTCAAGATCCAGCTCAGATATCATGCCATCTATGAAGGTTCTCCTGAGCAAATCCCAGTGGAAGGGAATATCTCCACCCTCAATTCTGTCATGACACATTGCTTAGACCTCTCCTTGTCATTTGTATTCTGATTTATTGTGTTATATATATTATAATTACTTGAGTTATAAATTGATCTCCTGTAATGGCAAGTAAAATGAGGATCCTTTGCTGTTTTAATTTTAGTATAATCAAGCACCTGATTGAATCTTGCCTTTATCAATCAAGAGTCTTTACTAGAAGTACAGAAACAAGAGTTTCTATCACTACAAATAGTATATGTATTTGTATTGTTAATGTGATTAAAGATCTTCCCCACCCATTAATGGGCCTGTCCATTAAGGGGGGTTTGATTAGGGAAGATTTGTAGGAACTCCCACAGCTTTTGTTAATGAGATACTGGTTGTTAAGGACTGGAATGCCCTCTAGCTCTAAAAACGGTATAAATACTCTGTGGGTGAGATTTTACTTTGAGATTTAGTTTTGGTAAGAAGGTTTGAGTGCCAGATGAGGACTCTGGGAAGCTGCTAAGGAGTCCCCCAGCTTTGAGAACCCAGATATCATGCTTCCTTCTCCGGCAGCTGGTCAGTCAATTGGGGTCCAATTGTGTATTGAATTATAGTCAGGCAGAGGAAGCCATATTTGTTGCTTACTTTGGGACTTACTGATTGGGAGTGTTTATTTGGCCACACAGGGATTCTGAGAAGCCACTAAAGTAGCCCCCAGGCTTTGAGAACCCAGATGTCGTGCTTCCTTCTCTGGTAACTATGGTCAGACAGTTGGGGTCTAATTGTCTGTTGAATTCAGGCAAAGAAAGCCATGTCTGTTGAACTTTTGATTTCTCGGTATTTTCTTTGAATTTCAGGGTGCTGACTCCATGAATTAACTGCATGATATATGTACTTGGTTAAAGGAATGATACATGTGCTTGATTAAAGTGATGGTTAACCCCTTGAAAGGTGCTTTCCTTTTATGAAAGCGGATCTGAGAACCTGTGATAGCAGCCCCGCCATGTATGTTGGGGTACTTACTGCTACACCTCCCCTGTAAGACTTTATGCTTCCTGGGTGAAAGGGTTATATCTAATCTCAGCAAAGTGCACATGATAGGCTTATAAAAATGCTTCAATTCAGAATTTAAATTAGGAATCCAAGGACCTGGGGGTAAATCACCTGAATGAAGAGAGAGAGAACTTCAGGGACAGTAGTACAGATCTAGCAGTAATGGTCCAACCAACATATGCAGGCATCCTGGGAGAGGAAGAGGTAGGGTATGTTCCTCCTTCTCAGACTTCTACAGACCCACACACCTCAGAACCTGCCTTCCCTCAACCACTGTTGAAATATCACCAAGTAGAGTACCTGGACTCTCAGTGACTCTCAGTTCCAATGATCTCTGGACCACTAACAAAGGGAAGTAACCTCCTCTACTCCAGATGCCAGCACAGCCACTTTTTCTTTGCTCTAAATCATACTTAGATATGATAGAAAAGATCCAACTATTTGGACAAGTAATGGGGCAACTAGGTAGAGCCATGGTGCATAGATTGTCAGGCCTGGAGTCAGGAAGATTCATCTTCCTGAGTTCAAATCTGGCCCTAGGCACTTACTATCTGTGACCTTGGGCAAGTCACTTAACTCTGCCTTAGTTTCCTCATCCCTAAAATGAGTTGGAGAAGGAAATGACAAATCATTCCAGTATCTTTGCCAAGAAACCCCTAAATGGTGTCACAAAAAGTCATGCATGACTTTAAAAAAATTTGCAGAAGTAGTAATAAATAGTGAACAAATACAAAGTAACATAAAGAACTAAATGAGTTCAGCTAAACCTGTGCTGAAATATTCAGGAAAGACTTCAAAGATAAAGTGATATTTGAGGATCTGGTTGTGGAGTTCATGAGATCTGGTTTCATAACCTGACTCTGATTGCATACACTCCTTGATGTCTTGGACAAATCATAACTAGAACTAAATCTTTTTTGCCTCCAAAACCAGGCTGATGTTCCTGGTATTATATACACCACACTCAGAGAGGTAGCTAGATGGTGCAGTGAATAGTGCACTGACCCTGGAGTCAGGTTCTTGAGTTAGAATCTGGTCTTAGATGCTTACTAGCTGTGTGACCCTAGGCAAGTCACTCAATGCCAATTGTCTGGGAGGGGGAGTGGCATTAGAATTAACCAAAAGTAAATTGAAGCTGATGGTCACAGGTGAGCCTCTAAAATACCCAGCCACCTCAACCAGATTATTTATAAAGCTCACACAGCTACAAATAGGGTTCTTACTTGCTGTGAGAATCTCTCCCAGGCATTTAAACTTTATGTTATTTATTCATACAGGTAGGTAGTGTAATACAGAGAGTTCTGGGTCTGGAGTCAGGAAGACGTGAGTTCAAACCCTACCTCAGACACACACATTACTAGTAATGTAACCCTGGGTAAGTCCTTAACTTCTCTCTATCTCAATTGTAAAATGGAGATAATGATACTTCAAGGCTGTTGTGAATATCAAATGAGAGAATAAATATTAAGAGCTTTGCATACTTTAAAATGCTATATAAACATCAGTTATTATTTATGACTTTCAAGGCAGAGTTATTCATCTGGGGTCTAGGAGCCTGTTTCTTCAGTATTTTGAGAGTTACACTTCAATATAATTTGTTTCCCTCAAAATTAGGCATTTAAAAGCATTATTCCGAGGGGGGGTCCATAGGTTCTGCCAGAAAGACAGAGGGATCCACGAATGAAAAAAGAGAGAGAGGTTATGAGCCCTCATTCTAGCATATTTCCCCTGGAACTATATCCCAAACTATTCCTTATGCAATGGCAGTGAAATTCTCCAGAGCTTCTCACCAGTCCCAAATCCAAAAGCTTGACACAAATATAGGAAAACAGGGGAACTACATAAAAACAGCCCTATAAAAACATATTGTGCCTCACAGTGGAAACTGCCTTTATTTGGATGTAGTCAACATGGACCACATTAGATCTTTGTAGTGTTTCAACTATTTCTGATCTTACTGAACACACTAACTAGAGGTTAATGGTCCCTTGTCCCACTTCCCTCTAAAATCTAATGATGAGGGAAAATGGGTACTGCCTTCCTCAAACTGTTAACTCTAACCCCAAAGTCATTAAGAATGGTAGTATTCTGCTTAAATTGCTAAGCTGAACAAGAAAAATAATATGTAATGAACAATGAGGAAAAAGGAAGAATTGAAACTGAATGTGATGAAATTATTACAATCAAGGTAGGTCCTCAAAAGAAAAATATAAGAAGACATGTTCCCCCAGCTTCTTTGCTGATGTGACTGCTTAAGTTCAATTCACAAACACTTCAAGACATCACCCTGTGATGTCATTGGTCCTCTTCAAAAATGAAGGACAAGCAACACCAATAATAAAAGCTCATGGGTTTGGAACACTGCATATAAAATACTAGACTATTTCAACATGGTGGTTACTTTTACTTCATTGTTTTTTTTTTCCTTCCTGTTTCGAAAAGCATTCTTATAACAGCTGACAAGAAAGATGCAATGGAAAAGCAATCTGCAAACTGTAAACTCTCATACAAATGGAAGCATTATTAGAATAATGATAGTCTACCAAACAAAAGTTGTTTCTCCTCATCACTAGTAAAATAACCTCATGGTAACTGACATTTCTATAGCACCTTACGGCTTAGAGAGTCTTTTATATTCATTATCTCATTCGAACCTCACAACAACTTGTAGAGGGTAGGTATAATTCTCCCCATTTATAGATGAGGAAAGTACAGCTCAAAGAGGTAAAGGGGCTTGCCCGTGGTCACACAGTTGTTATTGAGCCAGCAGTGGAATCTGAATGCAGTTCTTTCTGACTCTAACCATTACACTCTACGACTTTTGATCTCTTCAATCTCCTTCCCTAGTTTTCCATCCCTGCCAGCTGATGAAAACTGCAATGAGTTGCTCTCTTGATTTGTTCACAGGATTGTTATAAACAAATCAAACCAAACCAAGGCCAGACACTGCCCTTTGTAGTTATTCTCCAATCAGCTGGCATTGTGCTGAATCAGGCTATGAAGTGACATGGCGGGCATCACACTTTGCAGAACACTGCCTTCAAAAGAAATAACCCAGCACTTAGTGTCTATTCTATAAAATAGTTGAATCATCAAACTTCCCATGGGGACTGAATAGGCATTCTGCTTGGCCCAGGGAAAGAGGTAGAGAAGGTTGCAGCAACAGGAGATGTTTGAAAAGCAAAAGCTAGAACAACATGGATGGAGACCATTTTGTAGAAAATACAAAAAGCCAGTAATATTCTTCTTTGCAGTAGTGGCTACAAAATCCGAGTTCCTTTCCAGGAGGGTGGTCTGCTGAGTTGTAAAGAAGCAATATGTTATTTTTTTTTTAAAGGGACAAAGGGCACAAAATCTGGCCATGCATCTACCTGAGACAATCTATTTACTCAACAACAATAAGAGTCATAACACCAGACCAGGCAAGCAAAGTACCAGCATATGCTGCTCCAGGGATAATCCAGAAACCCATGGGCAGGAAAGCAAGGGCCATAGTTGAACTATGGCTCTCTAAAAATACCAGCCATATTTTCACATGCTTTGGATTATGCACCCCTAGTGGGCAGGTACTTTGCCAGCACACCTAGCCTGGTGCTATTGAATGAGCCCTGGCCCAAAGGGTTGTTTTGTTTGTTTGTTTTTTAAAGAATGATAGTGACATTCTATGCAAACTGACTGGGAATATTGTTTTCTTAGGGACCTTTTCCATGACTGACAATGGGAATCTGGATGTGCACCTTTGGATGGATCCATTCATGTCATGGGAGGGGTGTGGGGAGGAAAACTGGCAATGGATCAGTAGGCCCCAGGTCAAGAACCTACCACTACGGATGTCTGCAGGACCAGGATAGAAAGGCTGCCAACACAGTTTTCTTGGGGAGATGCCAAGTCCTCCCTGAGTGCAGATGGGTTGGAAAGTCCGCAAGAACCAGTCCTCTATTTCAAACCTTCAGGCACAGCCAGAGCATAGAAGCAAGCAGCTACACACACTAGGAAACACCTGAGGGAAAGTTCGTCTGACTCTTCCAAACCTCCAGAAAGACCCCTCAGCTCAGTTCTCTCACTGGATCTGTGGTATCGTGGTTATGTGTGCTTTGTTTTTCGTTGTTTGCATTTCGTTCTTTGTTTCTTAATCCTCCCATTTACCCCTGCCCCATGGTGTAATTCACAAATCTTAATCTCTCCCAGTCCCAGGTGCCTCCTGCAGCTCGATCCTTGGCACCTGGTCCTAGGACAGGAGCCTTACTGGGAAACATAGAGTCCTTGGGTATTTAAAAATCATTAGCTAATTAGTGTGTCTAATTTCAAAAGAACAGTTCTTCCCTGAAGGAGTTTCCATGCAAGGGATGCATTATTTTTGTCTCTTCATACTTCTCCCACCCACTTGACTTTTGGTTCACAGTCCTTCCTTTCTCCCTCTGAATCCCAAATAAGGGCTGTGCTATAGCAGTGGACTCTAGGTCTCTGCTCCTCTGTGATGCTCTAGAAAGCCAAATCGATACTCTACAGGGAATGCCCCTTATTACATAAAATGGTTCACAGAGAGCAGGAAAGGGCTCCCCAATGGGAAAATGCATGGGTTGTGAGAAAGCCCTGCAGCCTGACTTCTACCAGAGTTAATCTCTGCCCTTTCCTGGCTGCCTTTCCTTGTACAGAAGGGATCCACCTTCTGTAGAGGAGACTGGACTAGTCAGATCATAGCCAAGAATATCACCTGTTCTCAAAGAAGCCAGCCCTCTTTTCATCTCTTGTCCCCATCCTTACTCTTTAGCATCATGACCCTGATGGAAAGAGCGAGAGTGGTAGAAAAGGGGGTACTAAAAATGTCACCTCTATAGGTCTGAAATCTCTTCACAGCAAGAAATTCATTTGTCAGTGCCTGGCACATAGTAGGCACTTAATAATTTTTTGTCGACTGACTGAAATCATCACCATCATCCTCATCATAATCACCAGATGACCAAACAGTTATTAAGCCGCAGTACAGACCCCTAGGTAGTCTCTAGGAAGCCTGGGGTAAACCACACTGAAATCTTTTGGTGATTTTATACAGTGCAAAATGAGCATGAAAAATGACCTTAACATTGAAAAGAAAACATAAAACAGCAAGCAGAGGTTTATTTTTTCCCCTCGAGGTGACAGGGAAAAGTCCTACTGGATTTGTCCACTAGTTTGGAGGTAGAAGAGAAATCTCTGACTTCCTTTAAGATTTAGTTCAAGTACCAGTGTTCCTCCAGAAGGCTGTGGTGGTCTCCATCAGTAAAGGAAAGTTAAAGGAAAGTTACCTCATCTTCCACATCCAGAAATTCCCTATGCCAATGCAATCACAGGACCTGTCCTCATCAATGAGAAAGATATACAATTCAGGTAATGTATTGTCCCTGTCCTCATTGAGGCTACAACCTTGGGGCGCTGAGCTGAGCAGAGATAATGGATAATAGTATAAAGTCATTTAAGTATCCAAAACAAAGAGATGCAGTAAAAATTGTCTGACTTCTGAGGAAGAGAGAGCAGTGGGGGTATAGTTAGTGGACAGCACTTATGCCACTACTCAGAGGATCTGCTCTCTAGTCTTAGCTCCCACGTTATGACTGTAAACATACCCCTTCTCCTCTGAATCTGCTTCTTTTTCTGGAAAGGGGAAATTACTATTCCTCTTTCTGCCCACCTTAAAGAGTTGTTATAAAGATCCAATGAAATATGAAGGTGCTAAGAGACCCATAAAATGTTCTGTTAATATAACAAATTACTGTGCTTTTATTTTACATTTAGGAATTTATGTATATGTTGTCTTCCCTCATTAGAATGTAAGTTTCTTGAGGTCAAGGATGGTCCTTACTGCCTTGTAGTAATAATCATATTAAAAAAATACCTTAAGGTTTAAAAAGCACTGTCTGCCACAAGGTAGGGTGATGGTAATCCCCATTTTACAGATAAGAGTTAACACATTTAATTCCATTAACATGACTTTCTCAAGGTCATATGTAAGTAGCCTTGGGAATTATTTAATTATTTAAAGAAGGGATTGAAACCCAGATCTCCTGATTACCAGTTCAATGTTGTTTCTATTAAACACTTCATACTCCAAGGAGCTTAATAAATGTCTATTAAATTAATAAACCAATTTGAATTGTTCCTCTCAAGGAAAACTATAGTGGCCAAAATTTGCAACTAGGGGGGTTTTGAACATAGGTATAAATGTCATGGCATAATGAGTCTTCTGGTTTGAAATTCACTAGCACAGCATCAAGGGACTTTGTGGATGAATGGTGGTAGTATGACAAGAGAATGAGAGTGTCACTTAACCAATAACATGTACTAAACAGAACTCATTCTGTTTCCCTCCAAACCCTTTCCTCTTTCTAACCTCTTTACTTATTTTGCAAGAACTAGCACTCTTTTGATTACCTGGGTTCATGCCCTCCACCACACATCACTCAATCTTTCCTCCCACCCACACCAACTATATCCAGTCAGTTGCCTGATTTTATTAGTTCTACCTCTAAAACATCTCTGGATAGCTGGATGAAACAGAAACATCTCCAACTCTCTATATCCAAAAGAGTTTATTATCTTTCCCTAAAAGTTCACTCCTCACCCAGAATTGCTTATTTTTGTTGAAAATATCGTCATCCTTCCAGTATCCCAGCATCATCTCTCTCATCCTCCCAAAGCTAATCACTGATTAAGTTCTTTCATTTCTACCTTTAGAGTATCTTTCATATACATCCTTATTTAGATCATCTGAAGCCTTCATCACCTTATGTCTACACTATTGAAGTAGCCTGCTGATTGGTCTTCCTTTGTCAGGTCTCTCCCCATGCCATTCCATCCTTCAGTCAAATTGATCTTCATAAAATGGAGGTCTGACCATATCACACCCCCTACTCAATATTCCAATGATTCTGGTCTTCAGGATCAAATATGAAAATCCTCCTTTTAAACTTTTAACATTTCTGGATCTTTATTGCTTGCCCCCTACCATTTCAGTCCTTATACCTTTCTTCTCACATACTCTTCAATCTAGTGACACTGGCCCTCTTTTGCAGATTCCCAAGGCCTTTCCCAGTCCCCTCCCCTGACCCCTGGAGCCTTCTTTCTGACATTATCTCCCATGTATATTCCATAAATTTTGTAAATACACAATTACCTGTATGTTTTCTCCCCCATTCAGCAATTCTAGTTTTCTTGTTGCTCCGCAACTCGTAGCAGCCCATCTCCAAACTCTACATCACTGGTTGTCCCCCTTCCTTAGAATGTTATTGCTTTTCATCCCCACTTACTGGTGAGCTCCTTGAAGGAGAGTACCAGGCTTTTTTTGCCTGTATCAGTCATTGTGTTAAGTGCTGGAAATATAAATACAAACAAAAAAGACAGTCTTGCTCTCAAGCAGTTTCCATTCTAATGGGGGATGACAACACAAAAAAGTGTTGGACATGGTATCAAAATGTGTCTGTCCTTCATACCCTGTAATCAGTTGAAGTAACTACTTACTACTGTTCGCTGTACAAAGCATTCTGACTCATGTTGTCATCTTTGCACAGGCTTTATGAGAATATAGTTAGGTAGATTCAGAACTGTTTAAATCAGGGATAGGGAACCTGCAGCCTTGAGGTCATATGTGATCCTCTACGTCCTCAGGTGTGACCCTTTGACTGAATCCAAACTTGTGAATCCAAACTTGTGAAGTTTGGATTCAGTCAAAGGTTGCACTGGAGAACCTAAAGAGTCACATGTGGCCTCGAGGCTGCAGATTCCCCACCCCTGGTAAACATTACCCCTATACCTAAAATACATTGCCTCCTCACTCAGCCTCCTAGAAGTCCTACCTTTTTTAAGGTTCAGTTCAAATGCCACTTTCTACAAAAGGCTTCTCTTGATCCCCCTTTTCAACTGCTAATGTGCCCTCCTTTTTTCCAAAAAGCACTTTGTAATTACCTCTCTGCCACTATGTTATTTCCCCCCAACAAAACATATGCTTTTAAGGGAAGGGACTTTTAGGGCTATCCTCAACACCTGTCACAGTGCAGGGATCAAGTTCTAAAATAAATCAAAGCCATGAGTTGAGGAATAAAGCATCTGTAATTGAGATAACAGGGTAGCAAATCTGCCAATCTGCGGGATGCACAGTGGATTTCCCAACCAAAGAGACCCATGAAAAAGTTTTTATGGTTTTAGGAGGAAAGGTGGAGGAGGCAGTATGAGGCAGAGAGGCCTGATCATGAGACTACAGTGGCCCTTGGCAATCCAGGCAAGGAAAGCCATGCCAATGGAAGGGGACAAGGACACTAATAGCCAAGATTCACCTTTAGCTGGGTTCTCCCACAAGGCAAAATCTCTGGGTGAGAGTTGAAGAGACATAGGGTATGGTTCAACTCAACCTAGTCAAGAGTACATATCTGAAGAGTAGGAATGTAAGGGCATTACTTAAATTCAAATATTACAAGGATTATTTAAAGGAGTAGCAGTGTATGTCACATTTGGTACTAATAATTTCTGTCATATCAACAATTGTACTATTTCTGTCACAAGAAATACAATAGATGCTTAATCAATGTTTGTTGAATATGAATGGGTGCAGTCTGATCTCTGTGATTCAGGCAAGGTAAATTGGTACAAAATAGAGGCTCTATGCTAAGCTACCTAGGAATCTTTGTGGCATTCTGGTGAACCAACCCTCATTTCTGACACTTTAATCTCAAAAAGGAGGATGGGAAAGTCATCTAAGGAAATTTTGAAATAATATCCTAGCCCCTGACCCTCCAAACCTACTTGTCTTTGTGACCCAAAGAAAGAAAAGTACAACTCAGAAAGACAAATACCTCTGCCAGTAGTTACACATGTATTTTTAATCTTTTCATTCTGAGAAAATGACTTATGTTACACAATCCAGGGAAAAATTAGTCTTACATTGAATATGAAATTACTTTCTGAAGGAAAATAAATGTTCCAAAAGATCTTGCGTTCAAGGTTAGTCAGACTATGCTGGTCACAGAAGTGCATCACCTTCATTGCCTCAAGGTGAGGGAAGGAAAAGGCAGGGAAAATCCTAAATTTATATCAACTGATGGTGTTTTCTCTCCACTGCTACAAGGTACAGGATCATAGATTTCCCCAAGATGGAAGGAGTCTCAGATCCTCTGTACCAACTATCTTATTTCATGTTTTGTCACTTTCCTCATTTTCCTCCTACCTCTCTGACCACTTCTTGTCTCCTTCATGGTTCTTCTTGCTCCTACACCATGATTGTGGACATTCACAGCATCACAGATTTAGGACTGTTATCTAGGTTATCGAGTCCAACTCTCTCATTTTATAGATGAGAAAATAGAGTCACATACAGTTTTAATGACTTGACCAGTAGGACAAAGCTATTAAGTGCCAGGGGCAAGATTAGAATCATGGGCTTCCTGACTCCAGGTCTTCCTTATTCATTACTTCACACTGCATTTTCTAAGACTATATCTTCAACTTTTTCTCTCTATAGATTGTTTTTAATGAAATAAAAATTTAAAGCTACAAAGACCTTAGAAAGTGTAAAGACATAAGATTTAAAGTGTAGAGATTATTTGGTGTGTCATCTAGTCTATGGTGAACGAATCCAATCTCATAGCCTTTATCTGTCTAACCTACAAATATATATCCTTACCCTATTTTCTCTCCCAAGCTCTAGATCCTTATTTCCAACTACCTGAACAGCTTAACATGGATATTGTCTCCTTTTGATGTTAGTCATTTTTCTGTCATGTCTGACTCTTCATGATTCCATTTTCTTGGCAAAGATACTGGAGTAGCTTGCCATTTCATTCTTCTGCTCATTTTACAGATGAGGAAACTGAGGCTGACAGGGCTAAGTGACTTGCTCAAGGTCACACAGCTAGTTAGTGTCTAGTATTGTCTCTATGACAACATAAGCTCAATATGTTAAAAAAAAGAATCATGAAATATTGGTACTGGAAGAAAACTCAGAGATCAAAACCACCTAACCCATACTTGAATGAAAATCCTTCCTACAATCCTGCCAACAATTGATCATCTGGTCTCTACTTAAAGATCTCCATTGATAGGGAGTTCTGTGCCTACCAAAGCAGCCCATTCTGCTTTTGCACAGGCAGCTAGGTGGTACAGTGGATAAAGTGTCCAATAATTTGGGAACAATTGAACAAACTATGATATATGATCACAATAGTCTATTTCTGTGCCTATGCAGAAGAAAGAAGTGATAAATACAAGGGATTCTGAGAAATAGGGGGATATTGAGGCAGAATGAAGAAAAGGGGAAAAAAATAGAAAATCAATATAGATAATGGCTAAAATAATATGAAGCAAAAGAAAGAACCTTAGAATTAAATTGAACAGTGTGCAACTGTAATGACCAATATTGGCCCCAGATAAGAAATAAGGAAATGTATTCCCTCCTTTCTTTGAAGAGGTAGAGGCCTGTGAGTGTGGGACACTGCATATGCCTTGTCAATAGGTGTAACTGTTTTGTTTTGTTAAAAGAGAAGCCTTGCTGAGCTACAGGAAGAAAGTTATAAGATATTTATCCAAAAATGACTGTGATGTTAAAGATAGAGAGATAGATAAATAGGCAAATGATAGACAGACAGATGACGGATAGATGATAGACAGAGAGAGAGAGAGAGACAGAGAGAGAGAGAGAGAGAGAGAGAGAGAGAGAGAGAGAGAGAGAGATACAGCTTTTAAAAACAATATAATGTTACCCCATTTTGCCTTTTTTCTATTCTGTTCATTGTGAATAAGGTACCATCTTTCAGAGCCACCTCCCAGTAGTGAGTCCCTGAGACCAAATCTCAGTGATACCAAGGAGGACAAATTTATCTCTTCTCAAGTTACGATCTCAGGTTCACCCTGTTTAGGAACATTTGGATACAGACATCTGAGATCACAGTTTTTGTTGCTAGTTCCCTTCGTGCATATTGTTTTCTGGGAATTACTAAATGCTTACTCTATTATTTTTGCAATATTATACTTGTTCATCTCCATGATAATCCAGTTAATCATATCTATGTGAGCAGGGTTTTTTCCTTCCTCTCTTTGTTCAAATTAATACCTAATTAATCAGATTCACAAGGTTGCAGGCATACAGTAAATGTGTGTATATGTATGTATGTATAGATAAAATAAGTATATATGTATGCATATATATACATATATGAAGAGAGAGGCATATCTATACTTGTATCTATATATGTAGATATAGGTGTAGAAGGAAAGGAAAAGGCATTTATGAAATATCTACTATGTGTTCAAAGCACTTTACAAATAATATCTTGTTTGATCCTCACAACAACCTTGTGAAGTAGTTGTTATTACTGTCCCCATTTTATAGTTAAGGAAATGTTCAAGACGAGGAAAGTAATAGCCCTGCTGTGTGTAATCTGAACTGGTCATTACTTTGTCATGTGGCACCTGGACTTTCAATAGAAATTCTAAGTTTAAGTCTTTGTCCTACCTACCTCTTACTACCTTAGCTTCATTTTCATTCTCTATAAAAATGGAAGATAGTAATAATAGGGTACTTGACTTGGAGTAAATAAGACCTGGGTTCAAATCCTACTTCAAGCACTTGCTGCCCATGTGCCCCTGGGCAATTCACTTAACGTCTCAGTACCTCAGTTTCTTCTTCTGTAAAATGGGATGAAGATTAGATCAAATTACCTCTAAGGTCTCTTCCAGTTCTAAATTTCTCATCCTATAATTTTATAATATTATAGAGTACCAGATCTGGAATGGGGAACACCTGAATCCAAATCCAGCCTCAAACATTTTATCCAAAACTCATCATATAACCATTTCTTCATCTGTAAAATGAGCTGGAGAAGTAAACAGCAAACCAATCCAGTATCTCTGCCAAGAAAACTCCAAATGGGGACACAAAGAGTCGAACATGACTGAAATGACTGAACAATAACCACCACAAACTCATATTCAATTCCCAAGCACCAGCTCCTTAGCCAGAAGTTGATTTTCCATATCTATCTTTCTTTTCTGAAGCCTCAACTTTGAATCAGCAGTAATGAGGAAAACACCACCTGTGCTTTAGGATCTTCAGTGTATTGCCCAGAATCTCAAAATTCTTAACAGAGTTTTCTCTGTTCTCTCTGGTGATATCATTTGTTCCCAAGTGAGTCATCAGGAGGAAGAGGGGGTCATCAGATCTGATGTTTCATCCTTTCCCCAAAACCTGCTATTCCCCCTGATTTTTCTTTAAATATTTTCTTTAGCATTCTCTGAAACCTTCAAGATCAAAACCATAGTTAACACTGATTCCTCCTCAACAACTACTCAGTGGAGATTCTTGTTGATTGACTCTGTGATATCTCTCACATCACCACCACCACCACCACCACTACCACTACCACCATTTCTATTGCCACAATCCTAGCTCAGGTCTTTACTGTCATCTGGGCTACTGCAATAGCCTCCTAACTATTTTCTCTGCTTCTAATCTCTCTCCAATTCAGTCCATCTATAAAAGAAGGAGCAGATTTGGTCAAGAATCAAGAAAGAATCCCTGACAGTTGGGAATCGAGCCATAGAGAGGAGCAAATCCAACCTGAGCAGACCAGCCAGTAGAGGTATTTAGCCTATGAGGACACCATGAGAAAAGAAAAGACATTGGAACTCTGCAGGTCCACATGTCAGACTTGTCCTGGCCACAAGTGTTCATGAGCTTATATAGTGTTATGAGTTTAAGCCCACAGTTCCCCTCAAGATAAAAATTAATACCACAGGGTAACTAACTTATGTGCAACTGTGAGTTGGGGTAGGGATGGGGGTAGATAACAAGGATCAATTGTATCAAGGGGGTTCCTATAGAATATGGTTGGGTATCCTACACATTTACATGGAGAAACTTATCATCCTGTACTCTTCTCAAATGTCCTTGCATTTCACTAAAAAAAAATTATCTTATTTTAACCTGTTTTAACTTGTTTTAACCTGTGAGTGGACAGTTACTTTTCTAGGTGTTTCCTTTGGAATCAGACTACTTTGGAGAGATAATTTTTGCATCAAAAAAATCCCTAGTACTGACATCTATTGTATTAATTTGGCTATGATGAGTATGGAAACAAATATAAGCAACATGGATGTTTCCATTCTAGAACACGGTTGCCTAGTGACTTTCTTAGAACATGCTGTGGGAATTAATTCATGCTAATTTTTTTTTTTTTACTTTTGAGGAAATGTAGAATACTTGCTTTACTGTGATATGATTCCAAGAAATTTGTCTGAAATTGTTATCAACTATAGGTCCGTAGAGTAAGTTTTGTCTGATGGTCTAGAAACCCTCAGTATATAATCCAAAGTGCTTAATTCCTTTGGGGGAGCCCTATGCCTTTTTGGGGGTTTTCTGAATTTAACCCCTTTCTAAATTGGCCTGTTTGTCCTAAGGACAAACCTCTATACCTCTATTTGGATTGCCCTAGGTTTAGCAAGGGGTCCATTTGAGGAATGTCAAGGGTTTTCTGTATTTAAAGGACCTATTTCAAAATTTTTGGCTATACCACCAGTTGGAATTGTCTCTGCTGCAGAGATATATGAAGAAATTTCAGGTAGTAAGAGAATTGAAAATCCTTCCTACATCCCATTGCCTTCTAATAGGTTACACTTTACAAAGCTGCTCCGATCTCAAATGTCTGGAACTCTTGAAGTGCTTCAAGTACCGGTAGATTTGTTTGCAGGGGGAGACAACTGAAGTTAAACAACTTGCCCAGAGTCACATAGTTAGCAAGTGTCCAAGGCCAAATTTGAACTCAGGTCCTTCTGACTCCATAACTGGTATTCTATTGGCTGCACCACCTAACTGCTCCCTAGACTTGTCTTTTAAGAACCACTTGGGATATAACTAGTCTTCACTCATCCTTCAGCTTTTCTTCCAACTCAAAGAACTTTTTCAAATTTTGTAAAAGAATGACAATGCATAGACACTATCTGGGCACTCTGTTAGCACATCAGTACCATTATTTCTCTTGCTTTTTTATTTTCTATGATTCTATCAGCTAGCTGGGAGAATGAAGGCTTCACACAAAATCCTTAAGCCCCATTGTATATCTAACATACTACTGCCTGTGTGATTTTCCTAATGAATGGTTCTGATTGTATTAATTCCTAAATCAAAAGCTGTAAATGCCCCTGATACCTATTGAATAAGATTAAATTCCTAAATTAAGTATCCATAATCCTCCTCAATCTACCTTCAATCAACCAATGAGCATTTATTAGGAACCTACAGTGCTCTAGGCACCATGCTAAGTACCAAAGCTGCAAAGACAGAAACTCCATACTATCTTACCAGTCTAATCTTCCACTCTTCCCCTCATGGATCCTATACTGCAGTCAAATTAAATCATTCACTATTTCCTAAACATATCCCAACATATTTTTGTTGTCAGGCTTTTTTTCATGCCATTCCATATACCTGAAATGCACCCCATCCCATCTCCACTTTTTGAAATTTACTCACCCTTCTAGGGCCCATTTGAATCAGTAAGAAATACATTCCCCACCTCAGAACTCTTGTAAAACTCTCTCCAAAATCTCTATTCATGATTGTCCTGACTCCTAGCCTGATACTCAAAATAGTATGTACTGATTTCAAATATTAACTAACAATCTCATTCAACAAGGATATGAGTGTTTTCTACTTAATCAGTGGGGCAGCTAGGTGGTTCAGTGGATAAAGCACCAGTGCAGGAGTCAGGACGACCTGAGTTCAAATCTCACCTCAGACACTTGACATTCACTAGCTGTGTGACCTTGGGCAAGTCATTTAACCCCAACTGCCTCATCCTGGCTCATCTCCAGTCATCCTGATGAATATCTGGTCGCTGAATTCAGATGGTTCTGGAGAAGTGAGGCTGGTGACCTGCACAGCCCTCCCTCACTCAAAACAAAGTCAAATGCAAGTCATCTCATCATTTCTCTGATGGCATGGTCTTCTTTGGCAATGAAGGATGAACACACACACACACGCACACTCAGCACTGTGTAAGATGGTATAGGGGATCAAAAGAAACAATGACCTTAAAGTCTGTCTGGGGGACAAGATACACCTGAGAAGCAGTCCAATGGGCAGACTGTGGGGACAAGATACACCTGAGAAGCAGTCCAATGGGCAGACTGTGGGGACAAGATACACCTGAGAAGCAGTCCAATGGACAGACTGTGGGGACAAGATACACCTGAGAAGCAGTCCAATGGACAAGCTGTGATTAAGTTTCAAGATAAGCAACACAAACTCTTGGTACTGTCAGTATTCTGGGAGAGTGTAATTTATTAGTGTAAGTGACATTCTCCTAACCTCCTTTTCCTAATGTCCTCCTCATGATCATCCCCAAGCAAAGTAGTGAAGTAGATGAAATATGACCTCAAAGCTGTTTTTATCGCTTTCCCCTTCTTAGTGACCCCTCTTTCTTTTGATATTCTCTACCAATCCAAGAGTTACCTTTCACCTTGGACTTAGTCTTCCTTGTCTTTAATCAGACTACTCAAATTACTTGCCTTCCCTGGGAAAATCAACCTTCGTTAAATAGGCTACTAATGGCAATTTGCTAAGTTTGCTAAGGTTAAAGAAAGGAAGAATTCTCCCAACACTTCCCTCCACCCTAAGATTGTATATTTTAAGAGTAGCCTTTAGGAGATGAGACCCTACTCTATCCTACTCTCTTCTCATTCCCATCCTTGCCAATATAACCCATTAGTAACTCTCATATGCTAAAATGACTCTGTGATATCATCAATGTAGATATTCACTCCAGCAATGCAGATAGCCACCTATCCATAGCTATCCATTCAGCGTAGCTCTTGCTCACATCTTCCTGTAAGTTCTACCACAAGAAATGCAATCCATATACTTGGAGCTTTCCTCAATTTTTTTGACATCACAGATTGCAGACCATCTACATCTACCAATTCATGGCAGCTTTTACCCATGCCTTCTCCTAAGTTCCACCACAGGAGATCTTTTCTATTGACCTCTCCCAATTTCTTTTGCCCTCAGTAGGGTGCTATTGGAATATACCAACTGTCCATCAGCCATGACTCAAATTTACCACATGTTCAGCACGTTTCTTTTCAATCACATGCTTCTATGATGAAATACTTAATTCCATTTCTTTTCTTATATATCATAATCTGCTCATACTCACCATGTGCTTGTCTATCACCTTATGAGTAATACTCATTTACATTCTTTGGGCAATATGGTATCCCAAGTGAATCTGAGGCACAAAGTTCTAAGTATGATCAATTTATTAACAAGGTTAGCAATAGACAATAAAGTGAGACCCCAAGCCCTTCAGTGACCTGGGATGCACTAGAGCAGACAAAGCAGTTTATTATACAGTTGGTAAAAGTAGAAGGTCGGCTTATATTTGATATAATAATGCTGACTTGCTTACAAAAGAGGGTTGTAACATCTGGAAAACCCTGTGTTAGGCAACTCTCTACACCAGAGTGGTCTAATACTAGGCTTATGTCCAGGCAGAATATCTTATGACCACATCAACTCATCCTTCCTCCTTCCTTCTGAAATAAGAGAGATTGAGTCCAGGTTGTAGCCCAGAGAAATAGGAAAATTAAACTATGTAAAGAAGTCAAAGTATCTTACAGGCTCTTATGTTAAAAAGTCAAACTGTCTTTTTAAATCAAACTAATTCCTAAGGGCTGATTTCAGTAAGTAGATATCATTCTCAATCAGTAATTGATAAATAACACAAAATAACATGGAGTATCAATTTCCAATTTCACCTTGGTTTTCCATGAATTGTAGGTATATTGATACCTACATTGATAGCATGTTAATATTAAAAGGATGGACCTTTATTTCAGGGAGATCTACGGGGAACTGAAGTGTCTCTCCCTATTTCATTTTGAACCAAACTAATTGTCTATTTATATAATACACATGTGCACACACATATGTGCTAAATATGTACATAATACAAGCATGTATATATGTGTGTATTTAGATCTTCTTATATACATGTATACATATTATTTACATATTAACAGATGCACTCTATTGAATATATAATTGCATATGATAATCTAAACAATAGCTATTCTTCATCCACTTAGTTTTTACTATGTGAATGGTTAGGTCAAACTCATATAGTTACAGATCTTTTCTAGAAGGTTTTGCAATGATGTGGGATTTTCAAGAAGAATATGCAATACTCTAAAATTTAATGCAAACAGCAGTATGATATATGCAAACATGAGCAGCTGGAGGACCTCACTACCTATAGGGAATCCCTCCTTAATTTGGACTCCACCAAGAATTTTCTCCATGAGAGTTGCAAACACATACGGTAAACACAGGACCCCATTCTTTATGCCTTACTTGATATTAATGATCAGAGGATCCTGCCAAACAAGGTTATCATTTTTCATATATCTCAAGAAGTATTACAAAGTTGTAACGTGTCATCGGAATTGAGGGGTGACTGATAAGTATGGCGAGGTATATCTTGTAACTAAGCTGGTCTAAATATGTTTTATACAATTTGCTAGGTTACTCTTAAAGGAAAAGAAAAATAGCAGGAAATAGCTGCTTTAAAAAAAAAAAAAAGAAACCACCACCTTTAACCTCATGCATCTGACCAACAACGTCCTCCTCAACCTTAAGAATACAAAGGGCATTATTATGCGTAATTACTACCTTAGCAAAACAATTATGAAAATCAACCTCCTATTTTGAGATGACTCCACATGTTCCACATAAAAGATACTTTAAGGCTCAGTGTTTTAATGCAAGTAGGAGCTTCTTTTAATATATCAGGGAGCATTACAATAAAAAAGCATTCTCAGTAATTAAATGCAAATCAGTGTACTGTGGCATTCTGGAACCTGTTTCCCCACTCTGGGACTTCAGCAGAGGTGGGGGGGACAGATGCCTCTGCTAAAGAAGAAGATGCTGCCCTTTTTTTCCTCTGCCACATGGCCAAACTCAAAGTCATTTAAAAAATGTGTGTTGTCATTCATGCACAAACATAATTCTCATGACTCCTAATCAGTAACGTATGCAATTTACACTGTTTTTGTAAGAGAGTAATGAAATGGACTTTGGACTTGCATGCAAAGGATCTGGGTTTGAATGTAGCTGTGCTGCTTAATACCTTATTAACTTTGGGCAAGGAGCTTGTCCATAGGGCATGGGTTTCCTTTATCAATGAAATGAAGAAATGGGACTAGGATCATAGATTTAGAGCCAGATGTGGCTTTTAAAATCTAGTCCATACCCTTCATTTTACAGAGGAGAAACCTAAGACCCAGAGGAGTAAAATGACTTGCCTAATAAGATCCACAGTGACATTTAAAAGTTGAAAATTGGTTTATACATATTCCATTTGAGCCTCACAATAGTTATAGGAGAGAACAATCAATCTACAAGAATTTATTAAGACCTTACTATGTGTCAGCCACTGCACAGAGGCCTGAGGATACAAAGAAAAAGTGAAAGCAGACCTTGCCCTCAGGAAGTTTATATTTTAAAGGGGGAGAAAACATGCACATGCTTTATATAGCTATACACCAGATTTATATAAAATAACCTTATATAGGTGCCATTACTATCACCACATTTCCATATGGAGTAACTTAGGCTTGATCCAGACTTGCATAGTTAATAATGGTTATAATAATAATATAATATACTAGTTAATAAATGCAAGGCAGGATTGGAAGCCAGATCTTTCTGATACCAAGTCCAACACTTTATCTACTATAGCACATTCTCACTCAGAAATTTTCTACTCATAAGAAGGTCTAAAATCAAAGCCAGAGTATCACTGATCTCCAAGGTAATTTCTAATTCTAAACCTTATGTCCTGATCTTAAATCCTCTTGATGGGGTGCTTGGCTGCATGCACTTGGGCCCCAATTCTAAATCATATTTCTCTTTAAAAATCACATTTTTTCCCAGCCTCAAAACATTATCTCAGGCACTTTCTCCACAGCCCAAGGTCACAGGCTGCCCTAGCAACAACCGTTGTCTCCCTTCCTGATACAGTGGCCAGCTGCATCTATAGAACTCATTAGTCTGAACCAGTTATGTACTGGCTGAGCTGGCTGTGCCCTGGGTCATAATGACATTTACTACTCACTGACCAATCACATGTATCCTAGACTTGGACATACCTATACTCCCTTTCATTTATCTTGTCTAACAAGACATTGATGAGAGAAGCCTGATTTTTCCTGGTCATCCCTGACCATTGGTCAACTTAGTGACATTACAGCAGTAAAACCACACCTCTAAGTAGCTCCCCTCTTGGGCTATTTCTCAATGAATTTCAGGTAAAATACCTGTTCAATAGATACCAAAAGTGCATGTTCCTTTAACTTTAACTCCTCAACCAATTCCTAATCCTACCCCAAAACCTATTAGCATATTTGGCACAAGTGATACTATAGAATATCCTATATAAACTTTCCCTGTACCCCTTTAAGGTTGCAGGTTCCCTAAGAACTCTTGCCCACTGCATAATAAATCTTTACCTAGACTTCAACAATGCTTGAGTCCGTGAATTCTTCTCCAGATGACTTGCCCCTGGTACCCTGGTCTTTGTGGGGGTCTCACACTCCACCTTTAGCTCTCATCATATTTTGGTGCCCAATGTGGGGACACAGTCTGAGGTCTCAAGCATTCTTCAAGTCAAGGTAAGATTCCCCTCTCTTCCCCTTTTCCTTAAGCTTCCCAAGCCCTCTCTCCCTCCTTGCCCTAGAGTCTGGGTTCACCCCTTAAGCACCTAGGAAGGCTTACTGGGGATTGGGTGGAGCCTTCAACAGTCTCTGGCACTATCCCCCCCAAGACAATGGACGCATTGTGAGGATCAGTGAATCTTTGTTCTCTCATTGGGAAGCCTTTGAGATGATTGGTAGACTACAGGCACTGTGTTACTACCCCTTTCCCCTCTAAATTCATCTCTAAGGTTTGCAGGCAAAAGGAAGGGCCAACCTCCCCCCATTCACCCCTAGGAAATTTGGTATCTAAGACCGTAAAGAACGTGTTTCCTGGCCTCCACTTGGTCTGGTGAGCGAAACCAAAGGTCTGATTTGTGCAGAGGATTTATGACAATCTTCTCTGAGTTTCTGGATTCTTCTTTTCATTGTATGTATATGTGTTCTGTCTCTATATGTTCTCTGTGCATGTGTGTATGTATGTGTGTGTTAGTGCAGCCAGCTCCTTTGCAGCTGGACTTTGGAGGGCAATTATCTCTTTCCCTCCCCCTCTTCCCCTCTCTCTGATTGCTGCAGCCTCAGAGGAGAGGATGGGAGAGAAAAAGAGAGAAATATCTTATACTATTTAGTTTATATGATTGCTAAAGGCAATTTCAGGTCAAATAGAAAGAAATAAGGTATGTGCAGTTTTAAAGGGGTTTTAATCAAAGCCCATCAGAAGGAGAACAGCATGGGTAGAAAGTTTAAGGAAAGCATAAAAGGTTTGGAAATTGTTGAAAAGTTGCTGGTAAAATTCTCTCTCTCTTTCTACCTTCTAACCCTGGCCAGGTGGTGAAGGTGGGCGGAAAGACAAGAAAGAAATAAGGGACAATTTCCCCCTCATACCAGAGAGACAGACTGACTAGCATTTAATTATCTCATGCCTCACCTAAAAGAGAAAAGTTTTTGCATAATGGGAAACAACCAAAAGGTAGTTTTTCTGGTCATATTTTAAGTGAAACATGTCACTCATAATTGGATGTTTAAGACAGGTTAGAATTTCTTAATACTATTTGGCTCTAAGGCAAATTGGGAAATGCATATATCTGAAAAAAGAGACACCTCAGAGATAAACCTTTGAACTCTCCAGTAGAGAGAAGGTGACTAGGCACCCCTGGGATCTTTTTCCAGAGTCTCCCTTACTTCTACTGGCAGATTCATAGCTCTCTCTTTCAAAGAAGTTTTTAAGGAACAGACACAGAAGTGAAGTTTACTTGAGTAAAATTAGAACCATTAAGATTTTTTACCCTGTAGTCCTGACTGACCATCAAGCTAGAGCTGCAGGGAATAGTTAGGACAGATAAAAACATTTTAGCATATTCTGTTAACTCCTCTCATCCCAGATCAGATCAAGGTAAGAGAGTACTAAAGAATAGTAGAATTTGAGTTATCCTTCCCCACTTGGCAAAAGAAAAAAGGGACAGGCACAGCAGCTATATTAGGACCCCACTGACAACAACCCTGGGTCCCTGGGCTCCCTGAAGCCCAACCCTCTGGGCAAGCAGAGGAACCTCTCCTCTCAAACCCTCCAGTCCTTGCTCCCATACCACTGGAGCCTGAAGCTTCTGCTACAAGTTCCCCAAAGTTGAGCAACCTCTATCAGGAAGCTCATAGATTCCTCAAGGACCCTCCTCCGTATCCACCAAAACCCCCTCCTAAATAGCCCCCCCCAGACATTAAATTCAGGTGCAGGACTCCTCCCATCACTCCCCAGTCCTTAGTCCCTCTTTCTCCCCCTTCCCAAATCCCTGACTCCCCCACAAGCAGGCTCTGCAACTGTGGGAAGAGTAGAGAATGGGCCAGGGCAGTACAAGATTATGAGCCAGCCAGCCTCTACATTTGGGAAGCTCAATCTTCTACTAATGATTTTTATATGTGATCGTTTGGAAATGCAATTAATGTCATCTAAAGTTCACTGTTTGTGTTACTATTGTGTTTCTAAATTGTAGTAAAATTCTTTTGTATTGTAAAAATTGAATGATCACTGTAATCCACAAATGGTATTTCACAAAGCAATTTTTAATCTGAATTTTGTTGAAACTAAAAGATGTTGGAAAAATTGTGTAAACCCAGTTATGTTACTTTATATGTTATTTTATCTGTCCTGCTGACCCTGTCTTATAATGTTTTATAACTGCACTTTAGAAAACCCGGTATTTTTACCTTTGTCTGTTAAAGAAGTTACAGCAAAAACAATTTGATTATCATTTATAAAAGTTGTAAGATTGTTAACTAATTTATTTGGAGCTACTGTTTTAATGCTAAACCTAAAATTGTTAACTGATTATGGTGCATACAAAGGAGGGAACTGAGTGAAAATTTTATTTAGATAGGTTCTGCCCATTCAGAACAGTCCTTCTATATGTTGGCAGGCAGAGGCAGTAGCATCCGTCCCCTCCCGGGGGTCCCTGCTGATTCCCCTTATTTTGTAAAATTGCCAATGCCCCTGGAAGCTATCCAAGTAGGCAAGGTCATCAACCCTAGGAAAGGAACTTGTTTAGCTTATGTAGTTCCTAAACAAGGAATATGACTTGCTCAGAAGTTGTAATAAATAGAAAGGATTTTTAACAATTGGCTTTTACATCAGGACAAGTTTTAAATTTGAGAAGGAAATATCTTAAATGGAATCCTTTATGTATGTGAGTTCTGGTAAATCTTTACTGCTTTTTGCACCTCCATGAGAATAGAAATAATTGTATTTGGCTCTAAGCTGTTATTAGTGAAAGTTGCTGTTTAAGGTAAAAGGCACTTGGGACCATAACTATTTTTGTTTTGAGTTTGAATTTGGGTATAGTTGTGTGCATTAAATCAGTATCTTAGAGGGAATGTCATCCTGTACTGTTAACAGGTGAAGTTTGTACCTGGAAAGGAAACGTTGAGGGGATAATTCTAGACTCAATCTAGGATGGGATCCTCCTGGTCAGTTTCCCCATTGTGTTCCTTTAAAAAGAAATGTTTCCCACATGACTATGAAACAGATACTGCATGATTGGAGAATTTAATCCTTATCTGAATTCAAACAAAGTAAAGGTTGTTTTATCCATTTGGTATGTCACATGTCCCTGCTTTTTTCCTTCTATGGCAAATTTCTATGATCAGAGCAAGCAGTCAGAAAACGTGTGTGCTTTTTTGTGTAATCTTACTGAGATTGCAGATTCCCTAAGAAACTCTTGCCCACTGAAAAGCATAATAAATCTTTACCTTGACTTCAACAATGCTTGAGTCCATGAATTCTTCTTCAGACAACCTACCTCTGGTACCCTGGTCTTTGTCAGAGTCTTACACCCTCCTTCCAGCTCTCATCACACTTACTGGCTATCTGACCATGACCAAACAAATCACTTAGCCTTTCAGAGTCTCAGTTTCCTCTTCTATAAAATAGAGATAATAATACACAAAAATATAGAGGTGGAATAAGAAAAGTGATTTGTTCAATTGCAATTGCTATTATACAAACACTAGATATGATCGTTACTATTCACATTTGTGTTTGAGAGTTTACAAAGTGTTTTAGCTCATTTGGTGTTCACTATAAACCTGTGAGGTACATGAGACAGGTACCTCTGATCGTGGAATCAGAGATTTAGGACTAGAAGGGACCTTAAGAGATGACTGAGTTCAATCCTCCTTTGAATTTTACAGAATTAAAAAAAAAATAGAGTCAAAGAGAAGTTAAGTGATTTGACCAGGTCACAAAGTAAATGCCTGAGGCAGGAGCTGAACTTACATCTTACTGACTCCAACTCAAGCGCCCTGTTATTACCATCCCTTATTTTTACAGAGAATGAAACTGAAAGGTCACCACATGATGATCAAACCTATGACCTCACCCTCACACTTTATCTACCTCACCAGCCACTAATATAATGGTAAGCACTTTACAAATTCATTGTTTCCCCAGAATAAACCTCAGAAGGGGAAGAGAAGAGAAAAATTCCTTCTGACATGAAACAGAAATTAGAGAGCTGAGTTAGGTACCTCTTTGTTCCAAGAATAAAGAAAGCTAGGGTTGTAAAAAGAGAATTATCTAATTAATTAAGTTGGCTCAAGTGACCAGGGAGCTTTCTGAGTAATCGCTGATGCTGGGATTTGACAAGGGAGAATGAGCTCCCTGGCTTCAGCTGGCATCCTGGGAGCCATTTAAAGCTCCGATGTTGCTAGCTTCTTTCCCAGGCTGGCCAACCCTGAACCAATCCATTATCCCAGATACTAATTATAAGCCCGAGGCAGGATTCTCAAAGGGCTGGAAGAAAAGCAAGGGTAGTCCTCAACAAAACCTTTCCTCTACCTATCCCAACCTTACAAATAGGAATAAGCCTGAGGGGGGAAAAAGGAAGAAAAAAAAACAGTTGGAGCCCAAATGAAGGCAGCTGGTAAGCAAATAAAAACCCCATGCTCAACGCCCCTAGCCACCAGATGTATCATCACCATGCAGGCTAGGATAAAGTGTTCAGGTGGTTAGACATTTCCGTGGGAGCTGACATAATCTTGGAATCAACTTCTAGTCTGATGGAGACACTGTTTCTAAGATACCAATTACCTTCATTTGGAGAGACAGTGGTAGAGATAAAACACTAGACCTGAAAGCAAAAAGACCTGAGTTCAAAATCTGCCTCTGGTATTTACTAGCTGTAGGATCATGAGCAAATCACTCCACCTTCCCAGGCCTTAGTTTCCTTGCTTGTAAAATGAAGGTATTACACTAGATGTCCTCTAAGATCCCTGTGGACAAAAGTAACAAGCAAAGTTTCAGGGAGCATCAGAGATACCATTCCTAACCCCTAGATTCCTCCTACATCTCCTTCAGCTCATTGAAAGCTCAATGTTTCCAAAATTTCAATAATCCAATGACTTGATTATCTCCTCCCAGGGATACTCATTGGCAGAGTTATGAATTGTCATAACCGTTTTGTAAAGTAATTTGGAATTCTACAAATAAAATGTCCAAAGTGTCTCAACTCTTCGACTCAGAGATTCCATTGCTAGATATACATCCCAAGGAGGTCATTGACAAAAAAAGTACCCTCCCCTCCATATGCCAAATTACTTTAGCAGCACTTGTTGTGCCTTCCTTTAAAGAGGGCAGAAACTAGACTTTTTGGCACTGTATCTGCTTCTCTGCCTGATTTTAACACCACAGAACAATATGTACCCATGCTGAGTGTCCCCTCTTCCCACTTGATATACACACTTTCCTGTCTCCTTTTGTGTAGTTTCTTCCCATTAGACTGTAAACTACTAGAAGGTAAGACCATCTTTATTTTTCTCAAATGTATCTCCAGTCATTAGCACAAATCCTGTCACATAGTAGGTAATTAATAAATGTTTATTGCATTGATTGGCAGCACAAAACAAAATAGATGCCCCCTGAGAGGGGAATGGTTAAACAAACTATGGCATATGAATGTAATGGATCGCATCCTACTGTAAGAAACAATAAATGTGATTAACGTAGAGGCGTATGGAAAGACTTATTACAACTGACACACAGTGAAGCAAGCAGAGCCAAGAAAACAACATATAAAATAACTACGTGAAGATAAAGGGAAAGGACAAAAAAGCACAAAACAATTGAAAATGAATGTTGCGAAATTACTAGGAACAAACCTAAACACAAAAAAGGGATATAAGACACCTCCACCCCACCGTTATGCAGAGAAGGAGGAGGTGGGGACATGGGTATGGGACACTACATATATTGTCAGGTTTTTTGCTGGCTTTTTTTTCTTTTTCCTCTCTCTCTCTCTCTTTCTCTCTCTCTCTCTCTCTCTCTCTCTCTCTCTCTCTTTCTCTCTCTCTCTCTCTCTCTCTCTCTCTCTCTCTCTCTCTCTCTCTCCTTCTCTATATGTGTGTGTATATATATATATGTATATATATATATATATATATACATATATACACATACTGTACATGTATATATATATACAGGTATACAGGTATACATACATTATATATAGGTTTTTCTTTTAAAAATTCTTTGTTACATGGGATGGCTCTCAGGAACAAGATAGAGTGGAATGTGGAATGAGTTTAGACATAAAACAACAAAAAATATCAGAAATTTCTTTTTTTATAGAAAGAAAAAAAAAACAGATTCTTCCTAATATTGAACCCAAATATGATTCCCTGAATCTTCCAACCAATAATCACAGTTCTGGCCTTTGGGAGCTACACTGTCTAATCCCTTTTCCACAAGCCATGCCTTCAAAAATTCTACAACTCCATAGTTTTCTCTTTCTAAACATCCACAATTTCTTTGAACTATTCTTGTTTGGAAACTGTCTAAGTCCTCTCCTTGTTCATATGTCCCCTAGTTGGCCAGTGTCCTTTTAAAATGTGTTGTCCCAAATCAAATATTCTCAAATGAGATAAAGTACATGAAAGTACTTTGAAAAATATAAAATACTATGCAAAGATAAAGAATAATTTTCTTTCAAACTACACAACAATGAAAAAGATTATAGATGTGTCCATAAGTACAAATAGGTTTAAAAATAATCACTGATGATTAAATAGTAGAGTATATAATTTCATTTGACCCTCAAGTTAGTCCTGTGAGGTATATATGATTATGCTCATCTTAATCATAAGAGGGTTCCAACAAGACATGGCAAGAATGGTACAACTATATCCATTTTATAGGCAAGGAGACTAAAACTTAGTGGCCCTTCATTGATTATTTGGCCAGTAAACAGCTAACACAGGCTTCAAACCCAGGTTTCTCCTGCCTCCAAATCTAACCCTCTTTCTACTTCACCATGATGCTTCTTAAAATGTTTTATTTTTCTTGTTGTTTTAAGGAAGAGGAAGGAAAAAACTGAATTCACGGTAATAACCAGATGATAACCTGTTGGTATTCAGGTTGGATTCAGCTTTTCCTTTTTTACACGAGTGCATGTGTGAACGGAACAGTCTAGTTCAGTGATTCAGACATGGCATTAAGTATTTATAATTCAAACTCAGACTCTAAAGTGAATTTCACCAGATGTGATGCTCATTTTTAAGGTGTTCATGGAGAAGAAAGATCACTCCTCTTCCCTGGGGAAAACAATGAAGAGGAAGGAGGAGGACATGTAAGAAGAAAAGGTAGAAGAAAAAGAGGGGGAGGTGGGAGGAGGGAATGGTTGTTGTATAATTTTTTTTTAATTTTTATTATTTTGCCAAGAGTCATGCATGACATTACTGCTCATCTCTTTTTAACAATTAGTTAAATGTCATGTTTTTCCAATCCTCAAAGTGCCTCATAGGCTGCTTTCAATGTTCCAGAACATAGTACTAACTGAAACATCTCCGAGCTCCTCTCTAACTCAGTACCTGCAAGTGACAGTATGCCATATTGCACAGAGAGCCAGGAAGACCTGGGCTCAAATCCTGCCTTGGACACTCACTAGCTGTTGACCTTGTACAAGGCTCAATTTAATTTAACAAGGCTTAACTTCTCTATGCCTCGGTTTCCTCTCTTAAAAAGAGGTGACTTGGACTAGATAGCTTCTAAGATCCCTTCCTACTCCAATATCCCAAGATTTGGATCCATGTCCTACGTCTGACCCATATGGGTCTTGGGGTGTGTAAAGACATTTCTACAATATAGCCTAAATTGAAAAAAAAAAGTGCTTTTCATTTAATGAACTGGAGGGAAAAAAAGAGGAAAGCAGGTGTAAATGAGTCTATGGTGCTCAACTCTTCAAAAAGTCATCCATATTAGAAATATTTCAGAGAGTTTTAGATTTTTCTGGGGTGTTTTCTTTTCCTTTTATGTCCTGGTCCCTTGGAAGCTTATTTTGACTATGCTGGAAAATATCCCCTCAGCTGTTAGTACTCTTTCTTTCTCCTTAAATTATCTTGAATTTTCTTTTCTTAGTATATGTAGTATTCTCCTCCAGTAAAACCGAAATTCTTTTGACTGTTTCATTTTTGCTAAACAAAAACATTTAGTGCCCTGAGCATAGTGGGCACTTTATAAATAAATGAATTGATTGGAGGAGGGACGAATTCTTGGATGTAGGAAGTCCAGTTACAAAGCCATCACAATTCATATGAAGAATTTGCCAAGGTTCTAGTTCCCAGATAAGGGAACTCTACACCAGTGCTGGTCAGTGTCTCCTCTGCAAGTTACAGTTTTAGAGAATTGCCTATAGCACCGAAGGATCATGAAGGACTTGGCTAGGATCACTCAACCCATATGGGTCATCACTGTGATAATGATAGTAATAATTAATAATATATAATTATGCAGATAAATTGTTGGACCTAGAAGAATATTTGAATTCAAATTTGGTCTCAGACACTTCCTAACTATGTGACTCTGGGCAGTCATTTAACCGCTTTCTGTCTTAGTTTCTTCATTTGTAATACAGGCATAATAATCATAGCACTTATCTCCAAAGGTTATTGTAAGGATAAAATGAGGTATTTGTTAAGTGTTTTACAATCCTGAAAGTACTACATAAAATTTAGCTTTTATCATTGGTACTTATGTTGTTGACAGTTGAAATATTCAATCAACAAACATTTATTAATGACCTATTATGTGCCAGGAACTATACTAGGTGCTGAGCATACAAGGACAAAAATGACATAGTCCCTGCTCTCAAATACCTTATATTCTATCAAGAAAAACAACAAATATATTTTTAAGGATACATAAAATAATTTCATAGGGGCATCTGTAGCAGACTGGGAATAGGAAAGGCTTCCTGTGAAAGATAGCACTAAAGTTGAGCCTTAAAAATAAATAGGGAATCTAATAGGAAGAGGGGAAGAGGGTATGAATTCCTGGCTTACCTATTCATGAAAAGAATCAAGACACAAGTTGAGATTCGTTTTGGCTAAAAAAAAAAAGTCCCAAGTACATGCTTGAACCTAAACTGACTACCCATACCCCCTTGCTGACCCTTGTACTAGATAAATCTAAAAAGAAAAAATATGCATAAAACTAACAATTGAGAAATTAAAGTATCCTCAGCTAAATAAGTCTTGTCATTTAATGAAAACTGCCTGGAGCTGCCTTTTAATTAAGTGCAAGAAAAATCAAGAAACTTTGGAGACTTTTCTCCCCAAGAACTAAGGTAGCATTAGACTTTATATAATTCAGTTGAATGTAAATGTGTACCCTTAAAAAAATAGTCTGTCTTTAATCATCTATATGGACAAAAACAAGGAGAAGAAATTCCATCTAAACCAGGAAAAAAAAAACATACCCCTATACTTTACACAGCATTCAGGACCACCTCTGATCATGTTAACTACAATGAATAAATCCATATATAGCTTATTTGTATATAGTTGCTTGCACATTGAGCTGAGAGAAAGAGAGGAAATTTATACATCTTGTTGAGAATCTACCTGAGGTCTGATGTATTTACTGTTCATACAGTATTGAAGACTGTGTTCAGAGGAATTCTTCAAAGGAAGTTTGAAGAGAAAAAAAAAAAAAACAGTGCTACACCAGGACTAAGTTTCCAGGTGCTCTGTGTGCCCCCCCCTCCCATCCATTCCCCATGCCCAGGGGAGTCTCTTAGATTATATTGCCCCCTGCTGAACATACCCATTTTGATAAGACTCCAAATTCCAGGTTTGACTTCATTCACACAGCATTCATTCATCTATCAGTCAATCAATAAGCATTCACTAAGTGCTTACTATATGCTGGAAACTGTGCTGAGCATGGAAGATGCCAACCGAGACAAAAGACAGTCCCTGATCCCTTAAGGGTTTCTAATCTAATCTAACCAACACATATTTACTCAGCATCATGCTGTATGCTGTGGGGAACACAGGAGAAGAATTATAAAATGAGAATATACAGTCCTTGTCTTCAAGCTGCTTACCAGTGCTATTAACCAGAACTTTTTCAATTAAGGCTTAAAAAAAATTTTTTTTAGAGCTTTTGGGTGTAAGAGCAACAGTACAAAGGTCTGTCTAACTTCAGATTCAGTCACACCTTAAGTCTGACCTGAAGATGTTTTCATTCTACTGTGAATTATAGCTTGAACTCATTCCTGATATTTGATACCCTGGTTTAAAACCAGTTCAGTGAAACATCCTGCCTCAGAATGACTCTTCATGCCATCCTTCATTCCAAGGTTTCTTCACAAATCTTTCCATGTTTTCTAGTTCATACCACAGTGCCTTGAAAAGCTCTACATGTATAAAACAATACAATTTGATTGTTGATCAGCAAAAAAAAAGGGGGGGGGGCATAGCTAGGCGGTGCAGAGGATAGAGCACCAGCCCTTGACTCAGGAGGACTTGAGTTCAAATGTGACCTCAAACATTTGACACTTACTAGCTATGTGACTCTGGACAAGTCACTTTACCCTGATTGTCTCACAAAAGTAAAATAAAATAAATAATTGCAAAGAAAAAAAGGGTTGGGGAAAGGCAGGCACTGTGACAGGACCATGGGGGTGGCACCCCAGGAGTGGTTGTACCAAATGATGGTATATGTTGACACCAAGGCAATGTGCAGGGCTGATGGTCAACATAGAGAGGAAGATCATGCCCAGGGGGAGGAAACCTCCCCTATCCCCATATAGTGGCATTCTGAGACAAAGCCCCAGGCAACCCATATTGGTTAAGGCTCTGGAGCTCGAAGTTCTTTATTATTGCTGAGGGCACCACCATTGTCCCAGTCACCTAGGCTTATAATCTAGGTATCATCCTTGACTCCTCACTCTCTCACCTCCTATATCCATTCAAACATCTATGGCATACACTCCCTTCTTTCCTCTGACACTGCCACTACCCTGCTACAGAACCTCATCATCTCATGCTTGAACTATCACATTAGCCTGCTGGTAGATCTGCCTGTCCCAAATTCCTCTTCATCCCAATACACTCTCCTCTCAATTGTCAGAATGATCTTTCTAAAGCACAAATCTAACTACGTCATTCTTGTTCTCTACTCAATAAACACCAATGTCTCCCTAGCATTTCCAGGATCAAATATAAAATCCTGCTTGACATTCAAAGCCCTTCATAACCCAGCCCCCATCCTCTTCCTCTTTCTTACATCTTACACACTAATTTCCCACCTACACCCTACTACCACCATCACTTCCCATGGACTCTGCAATCTATTGACACTAAACTCTGCTGTTCCTCCAACAAGACACTCCATCTCCCCTGACTGAATATTTTCATTGACTATCCCTCATACTTGCCATGTTCTCCCTCCTCAAATTCACTTCCTGATTTCCCTGGTTTCTTTTAAGCCCCAGCTAAAATCCCACTTTCTATAGGAAGTCTGTTCTAATTCCTCTTACTGTAGTACTTACCCTCTACTGATTATTTCCAATTTATCCCACACATAGCTTGTTTTTAAATAGTTCTTTACATGTTTTTCCTCTCATTAGACTATGAGCTCCTTGAGACCAGGGATTAGATTTTACCTTTCTCTGTATTCTCAATGTTCAGCAGTGGGTAAGCACATAGTAGGTGCTTAATAAATGTTTATTGAATGACTGACTAAGAAACAAGATTAACTAAGATGAAGCAACAACAAACAGAGAGATTGACACAGGCTCTCTTGGACTGGAAAATATCTCTTCATTATTTCATAATGGTATTTCCAGATTTCTTCACATTCCTCATACGTGTCAATCTTAATTTCATTATAGTATTTGATCACATTAATTTAATTAATTAAATACTAATGGAAGCACTGATGCTTGATTAATTAATTTAAATATTAATATGTTTCAATATTATGGCTTTAAATGTATAATGAATATCATGTTTCTTGCCTTGGCAATGAGTAAGAAAGGGATGTGGAGGAAGGGAGAGAATTTGAAGCTGAAATAAAAATTAAAAATAAGAATTTTTTAAAAAATGAATGTTAAAAAATGCTTTAATATTAAACAAGATAACATCTGTAAAGCACTTTGAAAATCTTGGAGCACTCTGTAAATGCTATCTGTCCTCTCTATTGCTGGACATTTAGGGATGTTTCTAGGGTATTCTTTTGCATTTATCACCATGAAAAATAGCTCTTCTTTTGGCTTTGATAACACTTTCAGGGTACAGGATATTTCAACTACCTTACATGGTTGTTGGTCCTTGAAAACTAGATTTGATTGGATTTGATTGGAGTAAAACAGAGAGCCATTGAAAGCTATCTCAAATGCCACTTGATTGGTGAACTATTTTAAATCTGGGTTCCTATGAACATATATTCCCTGGTTTACTTCTCCCAGCCCTCTATTCTCAGAAAATCTTCTTCCCTATAGACTTCTAAGCAATGTAGGAATGGCAGTATACTACTCCACTCTTGAAAATGTCAAAAGTGGTGCATCTCTAGACCAGGAATACCTAGATCATGATCACTGGACTCTGGAGTAAGATAGTCAGTAGCTAGCAAAAACATCAGAGGCACTATTTCAAGAATTTCATAACTTGTTTAGACATGGTACATTGGAACAGTTTATATAGACATTCTATAAATCATCCATTACCCTTTGTAAGCATAACTCACATTTATAGAGAGATTTAAGGCACATAAAGTGCATTTCTCATAATATTCTGAGGGACAGTAGTATAGAATTATTATTCTAGTTCTACAGATGAGGAAACTGAGACTAACAAAGTTTAAATGTCTTGCCTACAGTTATATATCTAGCAAGCCTCAGGCCATAAGACCACATATTTTTAGCTGAAAAGGACTTTAAAGGTCAACAAATCCAATGCCTTTATTTTATAAATGAGGAAACTAAGGTTAAGGGACGCCCAAAAAATGATACAGGCTATAAGTTGCAGATATCAGATTTTAATCCAGATCTCCTGACTATCAGGGGAGGTAGATGGCTAAGTAGATAGAGCGCTGGGTCTAGAGTCAGAAAGATCTGAGTTCAAATCGGGTCTCAGAAACTTAATAGTTGTGTGACCTTAGGCAAGTTATTAAACCTCCATTTTCCTTAATCTACTGGAGAAAAAAATGGCAAACTACTCAGTATCTTTACTAAGAAAACTCCATGAACACTATTGGCATGCTATGATCCATGGGGTCATGAAGAGTCAGCCATGACTGAATGATTGAACAACAAATTCTGATTAGAAATCTAGCATGCTTTAGCTCTCACAAAACCAGTTGCTGATAGACATATCTATTCAACCATTGTCATTTTCTTTCGTCAAAATCATCATTACCACTCACTAGTATATTTGAGGAATCACTTGTATATAACATTAAGCTAACCTCAGGACAGAACTCCATTCTGGTCCTTATCATGGAATGAGGTCAATAATATAATAATACATTACATTCATAGGATCACACATTTAAAGCTGGAAGGGATATTAGATGTCATCAGATCTAACTCCTTCATCTTACATATGAAGAAACTGAAACACAGTAAAGTTACATGACTTAATAGTTAATATCTAATATATATTGTGCTTACTATATACCAGGCACTGTGCTATGTGCTTTCCTATTATTACTTCATGTGAACGTCATACCAGCCCTGGGAGGTAGGTGATATTATTAGCCCCATTTTACAGATGAGGAAACTGAAGCAAACATCATGTCTTGTTTTGTTCTGTTTTAAGTGACTTGCCTTGCAGCACCCAGCTAGCAGGTGTCTGAAGTTAGAGTTGAACTCAGGTATTCCTGACAGCATTCTATCCACTATACCATGGTTCAGGGCAACCATATATTGCTTTTACAAATTCCAAAACACTTTCACATAAGTTATCTTATTTGATCTGTTAAGCAAGATGTTGATATCCACATATTACAGATCAGAAAATTAAAAGTCAGAGTGGTAAAGTGATTCATCAAAGGGTCATAGAATGTGCACAAGGTCAGGGAGCTAATCAATGCTCTTATGACTCTAGCTATAGCCCTTTTCCCACCATTCTACAGTGGCTTTCTCTTAAACAGACATAGGGAAGGCAAGGCAAAGGCAAAGGGAAGGCAAGGCAAAGGCAAAGGAAAGGGAAGGGAAGGGAAGAGAAAAATCTTCACAAATTGAAAGACCTGTGTCACAGAGAACATGCAATACTAGTGTGTGGGAGTCATACAAAAGTAATGCTAAGTAGAACTATATGAGTGGAACTCAAGGGAGGGCAGGACAGCAGATAAACCAGCTCAGTGACTTCATCTGGAAGTCCCTTATAAAAGAAAAGTTTTCAAACTAAGTATGAGGTACTTCGTACTGACACTTAAGACAACAGGAACCAGAATGTGATTTTGATGGACAGAAACAATAAGAGACTCATCAGAGGTACAACGGAAAAGGAATCACCCCTTCATGTCCCAAACCATGCAGGAGAGCTTTCTCTCTCATGACAAAACTTGTTATTTTTCCTTTGGAGGGAAGGGGTTTGGGAGCTGGGGGGGGGGAGGGTGTATTCATTTCCTCCTCACTGGTACCAAAAGGCTTACACTTCTGTAGTCCCTGGAGGAAAAAACATATAAAATCTCCTCCTTTCAACTTTGGTATTGCAAACTGTGATGAGCCAGCTTTAAATCCATTGCAGGTAATGTCATGGGGAATACTCACTGGATCCTGCTGGGTTTGTTTTTACTGTATATCACTGAACCCATAGAGTCTTTGAATAAATACCTCCCCTCCTGCCAGTGATCTTTAGCAAATGGTACTGCAGTCTTGAAACAAGGAAACCAGGACTAACCAGGACTGATGACAGCAAAGAAGAAAACGTGGGCACATGACCTCCTAAAAGATGTATTAAATAAGACTGCTCAGGCAGGACTGGATGAGCTCTGGAAGAAGCTATGACTGAAACTTGAGAAGACTGAGAATCTCTACTCTAGATTTTGGACCAAGGGAAACTATGTACCATGGTAGAAATATCTAATTAATGGCTTCACCAAGCATATGCATGTATCTTCTGTGATTGGCCATCTCATTTTGATTCAACATAGTGCTAATAAAAGCAAAGTCACAGATTTGACCCTATATAGACCACTTTGTTAGCTCTGCTATATCCCATGGCCATAGAAATGTTCATAACCTCTTTTTTTTTTTCCCTAGCCCACACTTGCCTCAAGTATCTTACAAAATGTAAGCAAAAAAAAAAAAAAAAAAAGCAACCATATAAATACAAAGCATTAGAATCAGAAGCAGAGAATTTAGGGGTAATATACCTAGTCCAACCCTTTCTTTTACAAACAAAAAACTGGGGACAAGAGAAAGTAAATGAGCTACCCAAGCAAAAACCAGCACAGAGGGTGTTTCTGAATTAGCACCACTCAACACCATCAACTCAATAGGATAGGGAGTACAAATCATTTTTTCTTCATTTTACAGTTTTAAACCTTAAAAGTGTTCAGTGACTTGCTCATGGACATCTAGCTAGTAAATGGAAAAGTTGCAATAATTCATTCAGGTTTAATTCAACAAACATTTATTAAGCACCTACTATTTGTAAGATACTATGTTAGTTATGAGGGATACCAAGACAAAACTAAACCACCCTAGCTTACATCACATAGGAGAGCCCCAAACACACATTATTGGTTAATAAATACAAAAACACAAATCATTATAAAGTAATTCCAAGAGGGAGAGAGCATTAACAACTAGAAGGGGATTAGAGAAGTTAAGAGGAATCATGTGGGAGATAGAACCTGAGCTGCATTTGAAGGAAGCTAAGGATTCAAAGATAAACAGGAGAGGAGAGAGCGCATTTCAGAAATGGGAGACTATAAATACAAATTAATAAGGAACTCAGGAGGTGGAATGTTGGATATGGGATATACCTAGCAGACACCAGTGTACCTGAAATGGAGAGTACCTACAATAGAGCAACATAGAGTAAAACTAGAAAGGTGACTGGGAACCACATTAAATGCCAGGCTCAGGATTTTGTATTTTATCCTAGAAGTAATAGGGAGCCACTAAAGATTTATGAGTTGGGGTGACAAATGTACAAGAATGGTTTGGCATGGTTCAGCAGAAACTAACAACTCTTTACAACAGTTTCTCTCCTAGCATAAAATATATTCTAAATTCTCAGTCTTCTCCTACCACAATCAATCTCTAACAGACAGCTAATGGCACAGGATAAAAGGACCTAGGCTTAGATGGTGCATAAGAGACCATCCAACTCAATGCCCTCATCTTAAGTATGAGGAAACTGAGGCTAGAGAGTCATAGAATCAAATGATTTAGAGTTTAAAGGGACCTTAGAGATTCCCAAATCCAAACCCTTGATTTGACAGTTGAGTAGGCTGAGACTCAGAATGGTGAAGTGATTTGTTCAAGGTCACATTAAATAGAAAAGCCAGGATCATTTTTGCATATGGAAGGTGGCATTTTACAAGGAACTCCCTCTGTCTGGAAGTTTAAAACTGTCATGCATTTTAGATGGCAAATGTCCTTCTCCTTATGCACCTAATAAAATGTAGGGAAATATCAGAAGCTCTGCTCTGATATGAAGAATTCAATGACTCAGTTATTAAGTTAGGTGGGTGATTTTGGACAAATCACTTCACTTCTCTGGGCTTCATTTTCATCATCTGAAAAATAAAAGGGTTGAATTGGATAATTACTAAAGTTTATTCTAGTTCTAACTTTGTAGGATGCTAATTAGGCAACTTCATGAAGATGGTTATTTGAAGGGGAGGGGAGCAAGGTTTGAAAACTCACATTAGCATTTTAAATGGTCTTCTTTGGGCCTGGATGAGTGAAAACTTAAGTCTAATGTAGACAGAGAGAGAATCGGACTCCCCAGTAAAAGTGGATTCCATCCTCTTCTTAGGTTCCAACAATTTGACTAACAAAGTTGCTAACCAAAGAATCTAAATGCCATCTCTTGAAAGTCACAGCTACTAGAAGCCCTCATCCAAGGGTTCTTTAATCTGAATCTACATAAAACTTAATAGAAGAGTTTGCTGTAGGTACTTCCAATTTTGAATTTGTTGTCTCCACTTCAAGCTCATAGAGACTTTTGCTACCAGAAATCTCTGCTAGCAAGGCTCACCTCTAACAAAAAAGGCCCTTTTACCAGAATCCTCAGCAAATAGGATGGTAGCTATATCCTAACTATTCTTGTCACTGGGACTGGTTGGAGTTTGTTGGTATTCCCAAATGGAATTTAGTTGTTATTTACCTTCATTTCCCAATATATCTATTCCCCCTCCATCCATTAGAATAATGAATAAGAAGAAGAGGAAAGGAAAGAAATGTCCAGCAAATTAATCAGCAGGAGAAACTAGGTGGTGCAATAGGTAAAGTCCCAAGTCTGGAGTCAGGAAGACCTGAGTTCAAATCTAGCCTCAGTGACTAACTAGCTGTGTGACCCTTGGCAAGTCATTTAATCTCCTTTGTCTCCAATTCCTCATCTGTAAAATGAGCTGAAGGAGAAAACGGCAAACCAGTACCTTTGCCAAGAAAACCCTAAATGGGATCATGAAGACTTTGACATGACTAAACAACAACAACAAATTAACCAGCACATTAACCAACATTACAGGGAGGATTCCAAACAAGTTCACCCACGTCATCATCAATGTCATTATCATCATCACTAGTATTTACATAATGCTTTAAAGATTTGCAAAGCACATTACAAATATCTCGTTTTATAATCACAGTAACCCTTGAAGATAGGTGCTAGTATCTTCCTCATTTTACAGATGAGGGAACTAAGGCAGACAGGAGTTAAGTAATTTGTCTAAGGTCACATACCTTATAACCGTCTGAAGTCAATTTGAACTCACATACTAAGGAAAGAGGAGTATTGTCACAACTCTTTTCTGGTGCCAACCTTGGTCATTACAATTTTATAGTTTTCAGTTTGATTTTGCTGTTGTCTTTTCCATGACATTGTCATAGTCATCACATATATTGTTGTCCTAGTTCCATTTCCTTTATTTTGCATCAGTTCATCTATCTTTCCTTTCTTCTCCATTTTATCAAAACCATTGTCTCTTACTGTACAGTATAATTATATTAAATTCATGTACCGTAATTAAGAATTCCACAATTGCACTTAGAGTATAGAATATAGGCTATAGGAAACATTGTTATCAAGAGCAGTCAGTTTCTAATATTAGAGTCAGTCAGATTGTACAGTGGATAGAATGCTGCATCTCGAGTCAGAAAGATCTGAGTTCAAATACAGTCTCAGATACTTACTAGCTGTACAACCCTGGACAAGTCCATTAACCTCTGTTTGCCTCAATTTCTTCAACTGTAAGATGAGGATAATGAAAGTATCTACCTTCTGTGTGTGTTCATCCTTCACTGCCATCAGAGGAATGATGACATGACTTGCACTTGACTTTGCTTTGAGTGAGGGAGGGCTGTGCAGGTCACCAGCCTCACTTCTCCTCCAGAGTCATATGAATCCAGTGACCAGATATTCATCAGGATGACTGGAGATGACCCAGGATGAGGCAATGTGGGTTAAGTGGCTTGCCCAAGGTCATACAGCTAGTGTGTGTCAAGGGTCTGAGGTGAGATTTGATCTCAGGTCCTAACTCCTGCACTGGTGATCTATCCACTGCACCACCTAGCTGCCCATCTACCTTCTAGATTTGTTGGGAAGATCTAACGAGATAATGTTTGTAAAGTGCTTGACAGAGTTCATGGCACATAGTAGGTGTTACATAAATGTTAGCTATTCTATTCTAATCAATACAATGATCCAAGACAATTCCAAAGAACTGATGATGAAAAATGCTGTCCACCTCTAGAGAGAAAACTTATGAATTTTGTGTGTGAATTGACTATAATTTTTTTTCATTTTTTAAATTTTTCTTACTTTTTAGCAACATGGTTAATCTAGAAATACATTGTACATGATTTCACATGTATAATTTATATCATGTTGCTTGCCTTCCTGATGGGTAGGGGAGGGGATAGAGGAAGGAAGAGAATTTGGAACTAAAAAAATGTTAAAGAAATGTTAAAAATGAATAAATAATATTTTAATTTTTTCAAATGGTAGTTATGATCATCTCCGCTTTGACAGGACCACACAAAGAGTCCTGCTATTTGATACAAGATTAGCTTTGTGACCGCAGGCAACTAACTCACTTAAACCCTCTAAACCTCAGTCTTCTCATCAGTAAAATAGGGATAATATTTGTACTACCTATTTCACAATGTTTCAGAGGGAAAAGTGCCTGGAAACCCTGAAATGATAAAGAATACAGACTGCTACTACTACTATGACTTCTATTAATGTCATTTAGCTATACTATGGATTAAACAGAGTTTTGTGGACTGACCTAGGAGGAAGTAGAACAATCTACCTCAAGCCAATTTGCTTCATGCCAATTTGCTTCAAAACAATTTACCAGCTAAGTCAAGATGTACTGATTTGAGTCATTTTGATATCACGCCACCATTGTTTTCTGTTTTAGTTGAATTACTTTTAGTCAAATTGTCTTTGGGCAGGCTGGCTTTCACTGAATTGATACAGACCTCCCCATTCATAACCTGAGAACTTCATTTATTCTAAAGTAGTATTACATTAGAACAAAGAATCATTCTAAGTATCAAATATGAGTATAGCAAGTCTCAAGCATGGAAGACTGTTCAGGAGTAGTGAACACAGTCTATGTCAGAGGTATCTCTAAGATGTTTCCACCCTATTCCTTCTACCCAGGTTAGGCTCTAGAGCAGGGGTGGGGAACCTGTGGCCTGCTAGGTCCTCAAGTGTGCCCTTTTGATTGACTTCAAACTTCACAAAACAAATCCCCTTATTAAAAGGATTTGTTCTATAAAACTTGGACTCAGTCAAGAGACTGCACCCAAGGACCAAGAAGGCCACATGTGGCCTCAAGGCCACAGTAAAATTTCTTCTCTATAGTAAAACTGGGTTGAGTTCAGGCTGATTATATACTTACTTCTAGAGTCTGAAATTAGCCAGGAATCTTAAAGAAATCAGATAATGGAAAGAGAACTATGAACATATATGGAACCAACCAACCAATCTTATAACCAATCTTATTTATCATACAATATGGAGTAAATAGTAAGGTATGGTTTAGAGAAGCAATGTATCACTTCCCCTGGGGTCAAAGTCTGAAATTTTTCATATTCTGGAATTTTCATATTTTCATATTCTTCTGTGACCTGCTTTGTTGTAACACCTGGTTTTTGAACCTCTGGGTCAAGAGTTCATAGTTTGTGGTACTACAATATCTCCATTGGTCCTACACACAATACTTGAACTGTAACTCCAGGTCTTAAACACAGAATAAATCAAAAATAGAATCCAGGAAAAGATAGTGTTTGTCACTGGTTCAACCTAAGATCTGCAGAGCCAGATTTCAAATACTAAGTTTTCCCCAGAGAAAAGGAACTTGAAAGTGGCCATCAGAATGGGACACTATCATTCAATTCAACAGAGTCCAATTCAACAAGCAAAACTTAATGCATTACTGAAAACCTAGGGCAAGTAGCAGCCCAGATATATTGGGCACAAAGTTGAGAAAGTTTTCTGCACAGAGAAAGGTTATACATCTTTGGAGTGAAACAAACAGGAAGGCAGCAATCAAAGTTCTATATTCTAAAGTTCAAATCTAAAACAAATGAACCAAAGCAAGCACAGAGGGCTTCCTTATAACATATGCAAGACAGCCCACAAAATAAATGTAACCTTTTAAAACCCGATTCTGTAAATACTCCAGAGAAGGAACAGGAGATGGATACACTATGCCTCTGGCAACTTACAGCCTCACACCTGCATTAGAGACAAACTGGCATTTGGTGATAAAAGAGAAGGTTAAGAAATATGAAAAAGTAACACTTCTTAGCCACAATAGCTTTCCATTTGTGTGCTGCTGCCCACCCTCCCTATAAGTGATAGGAATGGAATCACATGGCAGAAAGGGTAGCCAACAACCTCAATAGTGAATATATTCACAGGACATTAGAATGAAATAGATTTCAGAGATTGTTCAGTCCAGTAATCCCATTTTACAGATGAAACTGAGGCCCCAAAACGTGAAGGAGCTTATTCAAGAACAAAAAGCTAGTTAATCGCAAGAACACTGGTCATCTGAATCCAATCTAATCCAACAATCATTTATTACCACATTCAAAGCAACATCTAAGTATTAAGGATACAAGGCTAAAATGAAAAATTGTCCCTATCCTTGGGAATCTTACTCTCTAGTAGGAAAATATAACATATAAAGAGATAAATTTATATAAATATATGTGCATACGTGTGTGTGCATACTATACATATATATGCATACTATGTGTATATATATATATATATATATATATATATATATATATATATATATATATATATATATATATACATATATAGGTAAAAGGTTGTGGAAGAAGGAAAAAACAGAAATAGTACTCAATGTTATCCCTCCCTTTGTCAATTCAAGCTAAAAGCAATTATTCTATTTTCAGTCAATCAACCAATATTTATTCATTATCTCTTCCTGCAGAGAACCCTGTTCTGAGAAGATAAAAACATTTAGATATAGATAGTGCCTGTCCTCAGGGAGCTCTAGGAGGGGCATGAGGTACCAACCAAGGTAGAATAATACACAAGATAACGCTAGAAAACAATGTGCTATGTGAAGTCTGAGGGGGGAAATCGTTAACAATCTCGGGATCAGGGAAGACTTCCTAGAGTGGATAACTTTTGATTTGTTCTTCAAAGTTTGGATAGGAGTTCAACAGTCACTGGGAAGACATGTTAGGCACAAAGATTGTTATTTGTCCTTCATTCTTAAAGCATACCAATGCTATCAGTGATGTCCTGACTTCAAAGTGAATTGGATTTAAGGAAGCAGGACTGTGCAGAGAGAGCTTCACTCTCTCCTCTGGAGTCATCTGGAGTCATCTCCAGTGGAAAGATAAAGTCCAGATGACCCTGGATACAGTGGGAGATCTTGGTCTTTTTAAGCTGAGGTCTTTCCCAGGTCTCAGTTTGTCAGAGGCAGTACCCATTCACTGATTAAGACTAAGTAAGAAACGAGACAAAGAATGGCCTCTTTTACCTAGTCAAAAAATAAAAAGGAATCTGGGAGAGGAAGACCTTCAGGGTTTCTCGCCAACAGAAACAATTTCTATTTACATTCAGTCTGAACCATAAGATGTCAAAAAATGACCAAGTGAGGCTTGGCCTGGGACCTGTTGTTGCCCAATCAATGAGAGTCAGAGTGATTTGGGTTAAAGGCATGACCTTAAAAAAGAAATCTAGCCCATAAACTCCAAGATATCTTCTGAGGTTTCAGTGGTCAAAATTCATATTCCTTCAGAGAGAGCAAAATGTGGGGCAAGAAACTGAACAAAATATTCCATATCAGGTCTGATCAGAGTGTGTATTGGTCCTTTGTTGCCGAAGACCATGCCATCAGAGAAATGATGACATGATTTGCACTTGACTTTGTTTCGAGTGACGGAGGGCTGTGCAGGTCACCAGCCTCACTTCTCCTCCAGAGCCATCTGAATCCAATGACCAGATATTCATCAGGATGACTGGAGATGACCCAGGATGAGGCAATAGAGGTTAAGTGACTGGCCCAAGGTCACACAGTTAGTGAATGTCAAGTGTCTGAGGTGAGATTTGAACTCAGGTCCTCCTGACTCCTGCACTGGTGCTCTATCCACTGCAACACCTAGCTGCCCTTTTTCCCATTGACTAAAGGAATAGTGAATTCAGTTCTGACTTTCAAGCCCAGACTGCTACTACGGGTTAAGTGACTTCATCCCTTCCCGGAGTAATAGGAAGTTCCAACAGCTGCTAAAGAACTAGTTGACACTAGTTGATTCTGTTACTTAGAATAAAAAGTTTCTTAAGTAGCCATGCACTGGAGCCTGGTTCATGAACTATGAACATCAATGGAATCCCCAAACACATCCCTTCAGACTTTAGATAGCCTGGTTGTTCAGTTCCAGCTCACACTGGAGCTCCTTACTACAAAAGATACCAATCACTTTGCCTGTACTCAAGGGGAGCTGCTTCTCTCTGGAGAGATACCAGGATAAATGTTTTCTTCCCCGCAACTATTCATGCCCCTCTAGATCTAAATACTTGAACTATGATGCTAAGGACAAGCCTTTTAGATTGTAGATGGGAGCAAACCCTCCAGTGTTCAATAGAAAGGTGTTTATCAATGTGATTGCAATAGCAGGACCAACAGCCAGTGTTGTTACAGTACAGTGATTCTCTTGTGGTCTACTTTTATGTACAATGTTTCCATCTATGTACAAAATGGCCCATGGTGATGATGATGGTGATGATGATGATGATGATGATGATGATGATGTGTATACAATCTTTTAACTATATGACCAGTTATCACTTCTTGTTATCAGTGTTTTGCCCATAACACTACCTAACACGTACCTCCAAGTAGTTCTTAATCTGCTGTACATTTAGATTACTGCATTTGCTAAAACCTTGTGTAAAATAAAAGTAATCATATGTCAAGGGTCTCTCCCATGAGTGGTGCATGGCTTTTAATGAACTCTGTGACATCTATTAAAGCTGTTCTATGACCTTTTTTTTTTTATTTGCAAATTTCTTAGTTCTCCAATGTGTTCTGGACAGGTGAGATTACTCAATAGCTGAGTTATGGATAGGTGGGGTGTTGCTGTAGCTTCTTCCTTAAGCCATCTGTCTCATCACCTAGAGCAGCTGGCTTCCTTCACTAGACACTAAAAAATAACCACACACAGAAAACTCTTCCCACCACTCCTTCCCTCAACTGATCTCAAATGCTGAAGATCAATCTTAATGTGGCCAGACAGGGCATCTTTTCATGCACAGAGCACAAGGTCCTGCTCTGCCCATAAATCACTCACTATACCATCAAGCCTGATTGCCAGGATATCTATTGTATTTAGGTCTGCCTGACTACTGTACCAAATGTAATAAAGGATGAACTTTTTATTTCTGGGGTACATACACCTCAGAGTGCAGTGGACAATTGGAGACCAGACTTCCTGCAACTGAGCCTCCTACTTTGAAAAACCCTTTAGGGAAGCTAGGGAGCCATACCTTTATAGGGGCAGAACCCTCCACAGATGGAACAAAGAATAGGGGAAAGGCATAGAGTGTTAGCTATCTCCACAATTCCAGGAGTTCGGACTTCTATGCCTACTCCATAGGTATGAAATGTTAACAGTGGTCTGTTTTGTAAGCATCTGTTTTAGAACATGCAGCCTAAGTGCTTTGGAAAGACAATCTGGCCCTGTGGGAAGAGTGCCAGAATGGGCATTCTAAACTGCATCTTTGCTTCTTACTAGCTTTGTAACCTTGGGCAAGTTACTCACTCCACCTCACTTGGAAGCTTGTTTTCCTCATCTGAAAAATGAGGATAATAGACAATGGTTAAGCAAAATATGGTACATGAATTCAATGGTATACAGTTTAGCCATAAGAATTAACAAAGGGGACAATTTCAGAGATCTTGTCTTCAGAGAAGCCTTAGGAAGGCTTATGTGAATTGATGCTGAGTAAAGGGAGCAGAACAGCTAGGTAGCACAGTATACAGAGTGACTGATTCGGAGTCAGGAAGACTTGTCTTCATAAGTTCAAATCTGACCTCAGACACTTATTAGTTATGTGACCCTGGGCTAATAACTTAATCCTCTTCTTCTCAGTTTCTTCATCTGTAAAATGAGCTGGAGAAGGAAATGGCAAAGCTCTCCAGGATCTTTGCCAAGAAATTTCCAAATGGGGTCATGAAGAGTCAGACATAACTAAAATAACTGGACAATGTCAAAGGGAGAATAACCAGGAGAACAACTTATACTATAATAACATAAAAAAGAATAACGTTGAAAGACTTAAGAATTCTGATCTACACAATAACCAAACATAATTAAAGGCGATCAATGACTAACATGCTACTCCACACCAGAGAGAGCCCTGAAGGACTCAGGGTGCAGAATGAGATACACCTTTTGAAACACTGGCCATTGTGGGAATTTCTTCTGCCTGACTATGTATATTATTACAAAGGCTTTGTTTTTTCTTTCTCAGTTATGGCAGGGCTCAGGGTGAGGTCAAAGGGAGAGAAAATAAGTGTTTATTAAATAATTAAAATAAATAAAACCACTGAAACTTTTAAAATAGAAAATGTCTTTTTGAACCAGACTTTCTATTTCTTTGGTAGAGGGAACAGCTGATGAAGAAACTCCCTTTACCATGGAAGAATTTGCAATGTGGACTCAAGGAATTGCCTGAGGCCACGGGGAAGTTAATTGAAAAACTGCCCAGTGTCACACAATCAGTAAGTGTAAGGAAGATTTGAATTCAGGTCTTCCTGACTCTGAGGACAGCTCTTCCATCCATTATTCCATGATGCCTTTATGAAGGACAATAATAAATTATCTCACATGGTCCTTGTGAGACCTAAATGAAATCAAGTATTTGGAACTTTAAAGTGTCCTATACTGTAAATGCCAGTCCATTTTTCTAAAATTCAAAGCAATAGTATTATTCATCTTTACTTGCACACTTCAAAGGGTGTGAGCAAATTGGTCTCCACTAGGTGAGGAGATTAAATTATACCCTGGAAAGACTTTCTAAAAAACTGCATTGTGGTTCCGTAGCTAAAATACTACTTCTGAACTGAGGAGACCTGAATTCAAAATCTGACTTCCCAACTTACTACTTGTTTTGACTTGAATGTTCAAGTTAGAACCACTCAGTCTCCCAGAGTCTCAGTTTCCTCTTCTGGAAAGTGAAGGAATGGGATTAGAAGGCTTCAGAGGTCTCTTTCAATGTTAGAACGCGATTCAGAGGCTCTTCACTTCTTTGGTGTCATGGGTCCACTTGGCAAATAGTGAAGCCTATAAAACCCTTCTCAGAATAAGATTAGGTTGTTTTGGGGTTTTTTAATGCATAAAATAAAATACACAAGAAGTCAATTATATGAAATACAGTTATCAAAAAAAAAAAAATTTTAAGTTTATGAACCCCAGGGCAAGAACTGCTGAGGTGGATCTATGATCTTATTGTCTACACACAGTTTATTTTGACCCCCCTCAGGTACTGTTAGAGAGATTGTCAAGTAAAATTGAAATTACAAAATAATAGAAATGAGCAATTATGTGCCCCCTCTAGACTTCATCTCTGTATATCAGAACTTCACTGCAACATTCTCCATTATGGAAAAAATTTGTGGAAAAAATTTAGTTAAAACAGTCATCTTGTAGCACCTCCAAAGAAAGTTAGCTACTGAGACCCAAAAAGATTAAAATATCATAAAAAGAAATTAGAGGATTAGGTCCAACCACCTGATTTTACAGAGAAGGAAACTGAGGCTTAGAGGAGCTTAGTGTAAGTCAGTCTCACCAATATATCAATTCCATGGGATTGAGTGTATTTCCAGTGGGACCATTGTAAAAAATAATCACACATTATAGGGGACTTCTTCACAGAGTAACCCATTTTTGCATAGTACTTTAAGGCATACTTTAGTTCATTTGAGCCTCTCAATAATTCTATGCAAAAGGTAAGTGCCTTTATTATCTCCAGGTATGAAAAGAAAAATCCTGAAAAGTATAGGGATTTGGTAGAGTGAGGGTCACACTCCAACTTCCACACAAACTAAAATGCATACCTAGGTATACCATGGATGAGTACATCTTGTACATTCCTGCCAACACTACTTTGTCCATTTTCTCAGCCTAGAATACTCTTCTCCCCTCCAATCCTTACCCGCATAACCTATTGCTGAAATTTAAACCATTCCTCAAGGGCCCATCAAACCCACCCTCCATGGAAAAAGGATTCTCAAACCCTATCGCTTATGTTGCTCTCATTTATTTGTTGTATGGTACTTCGTTTTGCCATAATTTGTATTCAGAGGAAGTAAGTACAGTGTAGCGGTGAGCATGTTGGACTTGGAATCAAGAGAGCTATTTTTGATTCTGGCTCTCATTCACCAGTTATGTTACCCTGAGCAAGTCATTCAACCTCCTTAGACCTCAGTAATACATTATAGGGATAAAGTAAGGAAAGATTCCAGCAAACCTTAAATTTCCTGAGAAATGTAGGCTAGTATTACGCAGCTTGTGATTCCTGTGTTTACTCAGTGCTATTAATGATCCCAATCTGCTCCCCAAAAAAAGAGCCCATCTTTTCTACCAATGCTCTCCCGGAGGTGCTATATGGTTGCTAATCTTAGAATACAACAGTCTCCTATGAAACAGAATTCTAGAGACCCAAAGGGCAACTGAGAGTATGGAGGTACACACGGAGAGTATATGTTTGCCATAGCATATTTCTGATTTAAAAAAAAGCTATGATCAGGAAAAAAGGTCTGGTTACCATATGTCAGAAATTATAAATGAAGATTTCTCAGAACTCTTAGAACTAGAGGGCAAATTGAAAATAGAAAGAATCCACTGGTCACCTGCTGAAAGAAACATCAAAATGAAAACTCCAAAGGGCTTCATAACCAAAATCTAGAGTTTCTGGGTCAAAGAAAAGAATAGTATATGCAGCCAACAAGAAAGAGTTCAAATAATGAGAAGCCACAGTAAGGATTACATAAGATATAGCAACTGCCACAATAAAGGAGAGATCTTAAAATATGATATTCCAAAAGAAAGAAGAACTAAGAATAGCTTATCTGGCAAAATTAAGAAAAAAGAAGGAAAGATAATTTTTCAGTGGAATAGAGGATTTCCAAGCATCTTTTATGAAAAGTCTAGATGCTTAGAGACAGAAATGAAAGAGTGAAGAGAAAATTGAAAATGAATACGTAGAAATGAAACATTCATTGCTTATGGGTATATCAAAGCAAATGGCAATCCTACCTAAATTAGTTTATTTATTCGGTGCTTCACCAAACTCTCAAAATAATACTTCATAAAGCTAGAAAAAATAAATTCATCTGCAGGAAACAAAGGTCAAGAATCTCGAGTAAAAATGAAACAAGTGGGAAAGGATATATTAGTATCAGATCTTAAATTGCACTAAAAATAGCGATCATAAAAATTAATAGTAATCATTTAAATTGTAATGATTAAGAGAGGAGTCAATCAGAGGGACAGATTAAATACCCAACATAAAGAAGAAAATAAACACAGAAGCACAAAGACCCCATTTACTGGGAGAAGAACTCACTGTCTGACCATAACTGCTGACAAAACCATATAACAGTCTGGCAGAAATTTGGTTTAGATGGGCATCTCACACAGCACATGAAGATAGACTCCAAATGTATACATGACCTATAAATAAAAAGTCATATCATAAACAAATTAGAGAATCAATAAAGAAATTACCTTTGGTATTTATGGAGAGGTGAATAGTTCATAATTAAACAGGTAATAGAAAAATCCACATAAGAAAAAGTGGGCAATTTGGACTATACAAAATTAAAAGTTCTTAAACAAATTTAATGTGGTTAAAAGGTAATGTAGTTAAAACTAGGGGGGGGAAATTGTTTCAACAAGTTTCTCTGACAAAAGGTTTTTTATGTGTGTGTACATGTACATATGTACATGAAACTGATTCAAATTTATAAAGCTAAGAACCATTTATCAATAAATGGTCAAAAGATATGAATATGCAATTTTCAAAGGAACAGATCCAAGCTAACCACAATCCTATTAAAAAATACCCTAAATCACTAATAATTAGAAAAATTCAATTCAAAGTAACTTTGAGGTACCATCTGCTACCTGCTTGACTGACAAGATGACAAAAGATCAAAATGACAGTTGTTGGAGAGACTATGAGAAAACAAATATACTTGTATGCTGTTGGCGGAGCTATAAATTGGTCAAACCACCCTAAAAGCAATTGGGAACTATGCCCAGAGAGCTGCCAAACTATACATACCATTTGACCCAGCCACACCACCATGAGGCCATTACTCCAAAGAAATCAAAGGAAAACAGATTTATATAAAATTATTTATAATAGCCCTTTTCATGGTAACCAAAAAAAAATGAAACTAAGGTACAGCTTTTCTAGGGGAATGGCTAAACAAACTGTGGAATATTAATATAATGGAATATTATCACGTCAATAAGAAATGATAAGAAAGACAGTTTCAGATGAAACTGAAAAGACATAAATGAATGCCAAGTAAAGTTAGCAGAAATAGGAGGGCATTTTATAGAACTACAGCATTATAGAGAACAATAACTCTGAAAGATTTTATCAACGCAATGATAAACCATGTGTCCGAAAGAATAAAGATGAAACACACTATTTGCTTTCTGACACAGAAGTGATGAATTTAAAATGCAAAAAGAAACATGTGCTTTCAGATATAGCAGAACTAGGAGCACAATTTATAGAGTAATATCATAGGAAAAAAAAACCCTGAAAGACTTCTTCAGTGAAATGATAAACCTAGAGTCCAAAAGAATGAAGATGAAATGCACTTCCTGACAGTGAGGTGATGAACTTAAAACACAGAAAGAAATATTTGTTTTCAAATATTATTAATGTGAGGAATGTTTTCACCATACTATGTAGCTATATACTGAGAGATTTGGGTTGAAGGTCTGTTTATTTTGATTTACTCAGTTGGATCAAGGGCATGGTGAAATCATCAGAGTTTCAAAAAAAATCAAGTTCCTTAAAAATAAAAATAATCAAATATTTCAAAATAAAATGAAGGTGGTAAACAAAAGATAATAATAAAATAAGATTTTTAAAGCATATTTCTGATAACCAATACACAAGAAATGGACTAAGGAAGATCACTGAATAAATGGATAGGAATAGGAAGTAAGCTGAAGAAGCAAGAGGAAGAGACATATCACATATGGATATGTCAGATGTCATGTTGCTACCTCACAATTTAAAAGATGCCTAGAGGAAGGTCCCTAGCACATACAGTGGATCCCCAGTAAGTTCAGTGTCTGGTTCACAATGTCCCTCTTCACCCAAACTCCTGCCTTCATACTGTCTTCAACACATGTTGATGAACCCTTAAAAGTACTAACTTCCCAGTCCCTCAGTCTCTTTCATTCTCATGACCTATTGCCATTGCTCCTCAGAGATGGTCATATTTTTGGTCTTATTGTCACTCACATGTGTTCTATTTCCATGTTACTGTACACAGAGATTCCCTTACCTGATTCTAATATTTTACCATTCATCTTTACTTTAGTCTTATGGGCTCTAGCTCTGTTCTTTATTCTCAATGTGATTTCCATTTCCTCAATCCTTCAGATATTTCCTAGACTGACCATCCTCTTTTGCTCCCTTATCTTGACCCTTTGGTGTTCCAGTATAACTCTAAACTATCCTTCCTTGAATCCCTTACTCCTTTGGCCAATCAAGCCCTGCCAAGCTCCAACTTCTGATTACTTCTACCATCTGCTTCCTTCACTAATATTTAGAGGCTACTGAACGGAGCTGGAGGAAATCACAAAACTCTGCTGACTGGGCCCTCTAAAAATTTATGTTATTTAATCACAACTGGCCCTCACTTCAGCAAGGCAGTCACTCTATTTCTCCCAAGTTAATTTAATAGCCCATTCTCCACAGAGGCTGTTCCAATACTTTTCATCACTCCTTAGGACTGCCATAGTAACCCTTCCCCATATCCTTTCTACTGTAGACCTCACTTCATAGATCACTGATGATAATTAATAATAATAACCTACTCCTCAACTTACATGACTCAAATAACTATCCCCATTATCTCCTCCTTCATCAGTCTTACATGAAGAAATGGACCTTCTTCTTGCCAAGGTCAAACACATTCTTGATTCCATTTTCTCCTATCTTCTCCAGAAGGCTGCTCCACTATCATCCCTGGTCTCTCCTCCTATCTACTGGCTGCTTCATGCTGCCTACAAATACAGTCATGTCTCCCATATCCTCAAAAAATGTTCTCTTGATCTGTCCATTCTCAGTCATTGTCATCCTATATCTCTCCTCCCCTTCTCAGCTAACTTACTTGAGAAAGTCATCTACAGTTAGTTTCTATTTATTTTCTTCTCCCTGTCTTCTAAACCCTGTACAGTCTAAATTCCAGTCTCATCATTCAACTGAAACTGCTCTCTCCAAAGTTAGCACAGATCTCTAAATTGCCAAATCTAAAGACTTTTTCTCAACCCTCATCTTTCTTGACCTCTTTGTAGCTTTTGACACTGTTGGTCTCTTCCTTATGGATGCTTTTATCTATAGGTTTTATGATACTTCTCCCTCTTGATTCTCATCACTACTTGCCTGATTGTTCCTTCTGTTTCCTTTGCTGGACCTTTATTTCTATCATCATATCATATCATCATACACCCTAAGGCTCTGTCCAGGGTTTACTTTCCTTTTTCCTTTATACTATCTTATTTCTTAATCTTAGCACATTCAATGAGCTCATTTATCATCTCTTTGCTGATGATTTCCAGGTCTACAAATCCAGTTAGAAGTTCTTTCTCCTGACTTCATCTCAAATCCCTAACTGTGTACTATACATCTTGAATTGGATGTCTCATAGGCATCTCAAACTCAAAATATCCAAAACAGAACACTTCTCTATTATTGTTGCTGGCATTAAGCATCCTTCCAGTCACCCAGCCTTAAAACCTCAATGTCATTCTCAACTGTTGACACTCACCTTCACATACACACACACACACACACACACACAGAGTTGCCAAAGTGATTTTCCTATTGTGCAGAATACCACGTCACCTGTCCCCCATTCACTAAACTTCTACGGTTCCATGTCAGCTCCACGATGAAATACAAAATACTCAATTTGTCATTAAAAGCTTCTAATAACTTGGGCCCTTCCTATCTTTCCAGTCTTTTTACACTTTGTTCTCCTCCTCATATTTGACAAATAAACTATACTTGCCTACTTGCTAGTCTCTAAGACTTTTCCTATGCCTATAATGCTCTCCCTCCTCATCTCTGCCTCTTGGTTTTCCTGGATTCCTTCAAGACTCTTATGTACTATATCCATTTAAAAGCCTAATACTGAGAAGGGGGTTATAGAATTCACTAGACTGCCAAAGGGTTCCATTAAACCAAAACTTTTGACATTATATGGACACCAACAGAGCAAGAAGACTATTTATCAAATAAATCAAGACAACAAACATTTGTTAAATGTCTACTATTTGACCAGGCACTGGGCAAAGTATGGAGGGTACAAAGAAAAAACAAACAAACAAACAATCCCTTAGCTCAAGGAGTTTATGGTCCAGTGAGGGAGATTACATGCAAATAATTATGTATAAACAAGATACATACTGGATAAATTGGAGAAAATTATAGCAGGAAGGTTCAACATTAAAGGGAATTGGGAGAGACTTCTCACAGAAAGTGGGATTTTTTCTGGAATCTGAAGGAAGCTGGAGAAACCAGGAGATGGAAATGAGGAGGAAGAGCATTCTAGACATGGGAAGCAGTCGGTGAAAATTCAGAGTTGGAAGATGGAGTGTCACGCAGCAAGCAGGTAACTCATACTCACGATAGGGGAGTCGTAATTGTTATTGTTTGTCCTAATTTGTTTTGATTTGCTCATAAATTGGATTTAAATGAGGCAGAGTTACATGAAGGTGTCAGTCTCTCTCTTCTTTCCTGAGTTATTGAAGTTCAGCGGCAGGACAAGTCAAGACAATTTGCCCATGATACAGTGGGTAATCTTGACATCTTCAATTTCTAACCAAGTTCTAAGCACTCCCACAGCACCTGCTTCAACTGTCCTCATAACCATTGGAATAAATTGTTCCCATCTGCCCATTTCACCAGTCTTCACAAGCTTAGGATAGACACACCTCTAACTCACCCATGGGTTTGAAGCCTATCAGCCACCCTTGACCTGGTTTAGCCTATCTGCCAATATGATTACATATGAATGTATGTGTGTGTGTGTGTGTGTGTGTGTGTGTGTGTATGTGTGTGTGTGTATATGTTCAATACAAATTATCACTGCTCATGGTGAAACAACTCAGAATATTTGCCCTCCTGACAGTGTATTTAGTCTTGTTTTGGCAGGATTGGATTCTGCTTGATTAGATGTTCTTGGGATGCATATGTAGACCTCCCATTCCTACTCACATCTTTACACTGAAATATACCTAACCTAACGCAGGCAAAAAGGTATCTATATTGTTCTTCAAAATGCTATTGAAAAATAGGAACACAACATCCATAAGATAATCAGTTTTAGTAATTGAACAATGCCAAATATTGTAAATTCAAGGACCATGTCTTATCATTATACCTCTTCACAGCACTGAAGATATTACATTGAATATAGTAAGCACTCAAATACCTGAAGAAGGGAAGAAATTCTCGTTTCTAGTCTTTTTCAATTCAAACTGATTTTATCCTGAAATTCTTGTTTCTAGGCTTTTTTGATCCTATTTGGTCATCCTCTTCCTCCAATGCTACGTCCTGAATAGCCAAGCCCTCTTTGCTTAAACACCAATGTCTACAAAAAGTCTTTCCTAGACCTTTAGATACAACTGGGAGAGTAAAGGATAAAGCACTGTGACTGGGGTGAGAAAGGGCTGAGTTCAAATCAAATCTCAGATATTTACTAGCCCTGTGTCCCTGGGCAAGTATCTTAATCTCTGTCTGTCTCAGTTTCCTCAATTATAGAATGGGAATCATAACAGCAACCTATATCACAGGGTTGTTATAAGGACCAAATGAGACAATCTTTGTAAAAGCACTTAGCTCAGTGCCTAGCACATGATAGCCATTCTAAAAATCCTTCATCCCTTTCTATTCCTAGTCCTTTCCAAGTGCTGCTGTTTGACCCTCTAACCTTCCATTTTCTCTGTATGTATCTTGATTGTACCTATTCCTGTAGGTATTATCTCTTCCATTTGAATATAAGCTCCTTGAGGACAGGAATTGTTTCCTGTTTTTTATTCCCAGAACTAATCACAGTGCTTGCCTTAGTAAACACTTGCTGGTTGACTGACTTTCAAAAAACACTGCTTAAGTGTCAGTATTGTTATTAAGAACTCCCTATCACCTAATGTATTCAGTGAACAGGGGGAAGATTGGGGATGTGGGGTGGGGTAAAATAATCATAAAACAGAAAAGGAAGAACTAGAAATGCAGCCGGAAAGTTCCAGCAGTAACAGAGGTCAGAATTAATCTTGGCAGGCCTCTCTGTCTCTCATCTCCCAGAAGCAAGTAACAATATACAAAATATAAATCAGCAAAATTAAAATGAACCCAGAGCATCCTCCTAACTTTTAGAAACTTTCCTCTGGCTAAACACTCTCCAAATGAAGTCAATACCAGGAGTTAAGGAAAGAGCACTGGACCAGACTTGGGTTCCAGTCCTGACAGCCACAAACTATCCCATTCTGTGACTTATGTTTCCTTCAAGACACTTCTCCTCTATGGCCTCACTGGCTACATCTATACAAGAAAAGAATTAAACTGGATCATAGGTGCTCAACCTGGGGTCCATGAACTTGTTTTTCACAACTGAATTTCAATATAATCAGCTGCCTTTGTATTAGACGTTTTAAAATATTATTCTGAGAAGGGGTCCACAGGCTTCACTTGACTTCCACGAGTATGTAAGTCACAAAAAAATGTTAAGAACTCCCTACACTGGATGACCTCTAAGGTCCCTCTCTTTCTAGCTCTAACACTCTAGAATTATCCTCCCAGGGAAAGAGGAAAAGAAAGCATCGAAAGAGGCTGTCCCTGGAAACTTGTCCTGGGTGTTTCCACTGGTGGCTCTCCCTTTATCCATGAAACTTTCTGAGTCATCACCATCTGGAAGACTTAGAGTATTTGGTGTGGGGGGAGGTGGTGAGGGGGTAGAACTTTAATTAAGATTATCATCTAGAACAATTTTAAGGCTTTGACACTAAGAATTCTTCCTCTTCAGATTGTAATATGTGTAGATAAATACTGAGATAGATAGAACACATAGATGTATATCTACATCGTATAGATAAAAATAATACATAGATTGATATGATACAGAGATAGATATAGATATAGGAGACAAATTAAAGTCAAGTCTAGCTTAGACAAAATCCAGTATGTCTTAATGTCTGACCTTAGGGTATGAGAGAGAGGGAAAGAAAGAGAAGACAGAAACAGAGAAAAATAGGAACAGAGAAAGGGAAGGGAATAGGCATTTCTGTATCGACTATGTGTCAGATACTGTGTTAAGCACTTTTACATATATTATCTCATTTAATCTTCACAAAAACCCTGCGATTATTTCCATTTTACATTGAGGAAACTGAGGCAGGCAGAAGTTAACTCACTTGCCCAGGATTACACAACTAATAAGCTTCTGAAGCCACATTTCAACTAGGGTCTCCCTGATTCCAGGCCCAGCACCCTATCCACAGCACCACCAGCTGCCCCCAAAGAAAGGGAAAACAAAGAGAGAGACAAAAAAGGAGGAAGAAGGGGAAAGAGAGATAGGGATAGGCAGATCGAGGCAGCCAAACATTAAAAAGCAGTGTAAAAGAACCAGCAGTCTTGCAGTGCTGGCAATACTAGGATACTGTGGAAGCAGGCACACTACTATTTCCTTAACACCAAGACAAAAGCCATCATGCACAAGGCAAATACCCATCCTGAATGCAGCTGCACATCCTGAATTTCCAGACTGTTCTGCTCAAGTAGAAGTCATTGTACAGTTTCTTTATTGCATTGGAAAGTGGGGGTTTCTCAGGTTCATGCATGACTCATAACAAACAGCAGAGAGACAAATATGGAAAGAAATCTCTGTTCCCATTAGAAGGGAAGCTGAGCAGATGCAGGACCTTAACCCTGTGTATCAGTCCTAACTACCTCCATTTAAAGAACTTTGCAAACCTTAAAGGGCCACACCAATTTGAACTCCCCATGCCAATATCACTGAAAAGTAAAAACTGCTAAGCATAAACACCACCTGCTTAAACTTACGTAAAGCACTCCAAATGAAGGAAGTAAAAGAGGCCCCTGGGTGCACCAAGTACCTACCACATGGTTTCCTGTACCCTCTCCACAAATGACTTGTGATGGACGGACTTTCATTCGCCATGCAGCATGGGGCCAGTTATAGTGCATTCCGTACCCCTGTTTTTCTGAGTGCTGCCAGCTGGGAAAAGGGTAACCTATTTACAAATGTGTTATTTTTTTCCAGCTGCATCCAGACTCAAGCATCTTCGCTGCAAATTCCTCTAATAATATTTGGCCCCAAGACAAAATGTATTATGCCCTTCCTAAGACTACAGCCAGAAAAGCCTCAGGTTGCCAAAGAAGCTGGCATCATCATCAAGGTCCCCTTTTATAGCCGCAGCTGTCCCCTTGACTCTTTGTCAAAGGAGGCAGAATTTTAATCCAAGTGAAGGCTCTTGCAGGGGATCCTAGGTAAGGAACCCACAGAGAGAAGTAGAGATAAGCTTTACAAAGCAAAGGAGCATTGTAACAGGTTAGGAACACTCAGGCGGACCTGAAAGAGCTATTTTCTACCAAACCCTCTAATTGCCTGGAATGTGTGATGTTCTTGAAGGTCATTAGAGATATACTGCTGTCAGATTCCTCCCTCTAAGTTTCAACTTTGATATTTTTTTCAGGATTCTGATTTCCTAAAGTGCCCTTTTCATTCCTAAAAGAAAAAATCTACAGCCATTACATTTTTTCAAAGGAATTAGATCAGTAATTCATTTAAAGTAACTTGGAGAGATGAAAGTGAGTAGCAGAAGAATATGAAAACAGCCCAAGAAACTTAGAGGTGTTGTGGTCTGCCCACCCCCACTCCACCCCGGTGGTGTGGCCTCTTGCTGGAAGACAAAACTCATACTCTGGAAAAATCGATGCATATTCAGCATCTCCCCAAACCAATGGAACAGCTGAAAATTCGCCAACATCAATGGCCTTCTCTGCAGCCATTCCTTTGACTTGGATACCAACCATATACATCGTTTATAAAGTCCACATGGCAGGAGGCCACCCTCCTAAATTCATTTACATGATAAGGAAGATTAAAACTGGCTGATGAGAGTTATTACTTGTGCTTGGAGCTTTTGTTTTTGCTTTTAATCTCCTTATCTATGAGGATCTATCTTCTGTAGAGTTTTGTCTGCATGGACAAAATGAAATGGGCTACCCCGGAGCCATGGGCCAGTGACCTGGATCAAACAGAGAAGGAAAAGGGCAGTTCTTGTTTTGTTTTGTTTTTCTTAACAGCAGGAAAGACTGCTTCCCTTGTTGACTTATCTCTGATGTTTGCGCTAACCACACATTGATATAACTCTTTAAAACTCACAAAGCACTTTTCATACATTATTTTATTTGATAACAAAAACAAACAATTCAATGAGTGAGATACTGAAAGGCATTATTTTCATCCCCATCTTACAGATGAGAAAACTGAGACTCCAAGAGGTTAAGTGATTAGCAAGCACCAGAAGCAGGATTCCAACCCCCGATTTCCTCACACCCAGGCTAATATTCAATCCACTCCCTCTTATTGCACCTCTCAAGAGTAGGTGGTCTTTTTCTTTTTTGGAGGGGAAGATGAGACAATCAAGGTTAAGTGACTTGCCCAAAGTCACACAGCTAGTGAATGTCAAGTATCTGAGGTTGGATTTGAATTCAGGTCTTCCTGACTTCAGAGCCAGTGCTCTATCCATTCTATCACCTAGCAGCCCCTTTAGCAGGTGATCTTAAAGTCATTCTGCATCCTGCCATTTCAGTTATGGTCTCAATCTGTAGGATTCATGACTATTAATCATGACTGTTAACAGAATGAACATAAGATTTCTGTGTCTCTTCATTCATTATGTCTATAGTTTCCTGAACTACAGAAACCATTTCTGGATAGCCTTAGAATGAATTTGTAGTCTCCACTTCCTTTCATTACAATAAAATTCAAAATTTAACTGCCTACTATGTACAGAACATTTGGGGGAGGAGGAAGGAGAAGAGGAGTCACAAAATTGAGATAATATATAGTCCCTGCTTCCCAGGAGCTCACAACATAATTAAGGAATAAAATGCAAACCCAGACAGCTAGAATATACAATATTATAAGATAAGTGCATTGGAGAAGTACAAAACGAAGTGTTTCATAAGGTCTGAGGGTCATTGCCAATGAAGGAAACCAGTAAAGTCGTCCTGAAAAAACTATAAATTAAGTTGACCTTTGGGGTTTCAAAAGATCACAAGAACCTAGACTTACAGCCAGAGGGAACATTAGAAATCATCTCATCCATCCCTTTATCATACGTATGGGGAAACTGAGACCCAGAGAACTTAAATTACTTACCACACATTCATAGGATCATAGATTTTCATCTGGACAGGGCCTTAGAGGTCATCTCAACCAATGCCTTTATTTTATAGCTGAGGAAACTGAGGTCATTTACCCAAAGAATTGAGAAAAGTATGTATGTGGGTCCAGAGAGAGGGAGGTTACGAGGGCAGGAGGAGAACATTGAAGCATAGGGAAGAACCAAAACAAAAGTGTGGAGGAACACAATGTGTATTTGGTAGGCAAAGCACTGCATAGTTTGGCTATTGGACAAGGCTGGAGAATTAGGGTTGTGTCCACTTATGTAGGTCTCGAATACCAGGCAGAAAGATGAGTTTAAATTTTACTTGGTTGGAAGTAAGAAGTCACTGGAGATTTTTTTTTTTAATACAATAATGACATGGTATAAACTCAATTGTTTTGTTCTGTTTTGGTTTTGTCATATTTGATTCTGGCCCAGACCTATGATTTATCAGATTAGAAAGCTTCACACAGTTTCGTTACCATTCCGTTGTTTTTTCAGTTCTCTCTGATTCTTCATGACCCCATTTGGGGTTTTCTTGGCACAGATAATAGACTGGTTTGCCATTTCCTTCTCCAGCTCATTTTACAGATGAGGAAACTGAAGTAAACAGGGTTAAGTGACTTGCTCAAGCTCACACAAATGTGGCTGAGGCCACATTTGAACTCAGAAAAATGAGTCGTCTTGACTCCAAATCCAACACTCTATCCACTCCACCCCCTAGATGCCCTCCATAAATTAATACAGATAGGCAACTTAGTGCCTGAGCTCCCAAAGGTCTCACCAGTAGTGTTTGTAAGAAGCAGGGCTTGATCAGATCTTCCTGATTTCCATTATGCCAGACTACCACTTATCAATTCTTTAACCTACCATTATTATTATTTTTGCTCATGCAGAAATGGGAATTATTTTCTGGTCCTGATAACTTCTTAACCTAGATGGAATCTAGTAAAAGCAAAATTCCAGGAAAGCAGAAATTCTCAGAGTGCCTTTACCTTTAATAACTTCTGGTTTGGGACAAGTCATATAGCTTCCCTAACTGTTAATAAATGTGTACAGTATGAAACAAGGACAAGACTCAGAAGCTGTAAGCTCTGTAAGAAGAAGTGGTTTCCTAAGGCATGAGTCTGACCATCTTACTTCCATAATCTTACATAAACTCCAGGGGCTCTCTATTAGCTCTAGAAATGAATAAAAATTTGATGATTTGACATATAAAGCCATTCACAATCAGGCCCCATCCTACTTTTCAAGTTTTGTCACATAATAAAATCTAGACAAATCAGTTTTCTTCATGCTTCTCACTCCATCTCCGTAACTTGGTACTGACTATCACCTAGACCTGGAATGTACTCCTTCCTCACCTCAGTCTCTAAGAATCCCTGCTTTCCTTCAAGGATCAGCTCAGATTGGAAGGTTCCTTAAAGAAAGGGTCACCTCTGTCATCAACCTTTATCATTCCCTATGTCTCTTGGTTTTTAGTAACCCTTCTCACGTCCCCATTCCATGAAAAGAAACAGATTGTAGCATTTATCATGCGTACGCATATGGGAAATAAAAATAGATTAATTTTGATCAGATAACATAGTTATTTAGCAAATCTTCCTCATATCCCCTTGACATGCTTCTTGTGCCTGCTTGGGGTATGCATCCCCCAAGTTGGGGTCCTCTGTTCTACATGAAACCCCATCTATGAGCACTCTCAGTTTCTAATACCTTCCCCCCAAATTGTTTAACATCGATTTTGTGTGTATAATATGTACATATGTGTGTATATATGCATATGGAAATAGACATTTATATATTTATGTATAGATCTAGGTGATATAGATATAAATATGGATAAATATAGATATGGATCCAGATACATACATGTTTTCTTCCTCTAACCTAGAATGTAAACTTCTTAAGGTTTGGAATTGCTGAACTTCTGTCTTTGTATCTCCAGTATCTAGAACCTCTACTGTTGTTGCGTAGACACTTAATAAATTGCTTGTTGATTGATTAATTCCTAAGTTTTGAATCATTTTCTCAGGGTTCAACTCACCAGTCTATTCACGCAAATAATACATACAGGATCTAATCAGCTTGTTAGAGTTGCAGGACTTTTCCCCCTAAAATTTAATTGAGGTCTTGCTGTCTTTTTTTTAAACCAATCAGCTCTCCTCATTGGATCATAGATTTTGAACTAAAAGGGACCACAGAGGCCAATAGTCTAACCTTCCATATTTAAGCAACCATGGTCCAAGGATATGAAGGGATTTGTCCAAGATCACATGGAAAGCAAACATCTAAAGAAGAATTTGAACCCAGATCTTCTGATTGCTGAGCCAACTTTCGATCTACCTTGCCACTTGTCATACTACATATCTGGAGCATAAGAGGCATCTGATAAATATTTGAGTTTAACTGAATTGCACATATTTCCACACCTTCATTTTAACGATGAGGAACCAAAATCTAGACACATAAATTGACAAAGTAGCATTGCTGAGACTTTCTAAGTTGGATCTTTCCATTTCACTTTGATTCTGCATCAGAGTGCAATTTATTTTTCTGTAAAAATGATGTAAAGGTAGGTAAGAATTTATAAATAAAACAAAAGAAAGACTGTGAGACCCACGGAAGAGTATAAAAATGTAAAGGGACTCTTTTTAACACTTTATGTATCTCTTATCTTAGCAACGTGATCTATCCACATATAATAGGTGCTTAATGAATGTTCCATACTGATTTTTAAAATTCATTCTTTGAGGGAGCAATGAGAGGGATTTTTTTCTGTTGATGAAAAATGTTCTTCCTTCTCAGGAAACAAATTAATCCTCCCCAACTGCGAGTCTGTGGAAGAGTTTTTAGTTACTATCTATTTCCTATGTAGAAATCAGGAATTTTTTGGTCTAGAAAGCATGAAATAAAGTCCTAGTGTCTTAGAAATGCTTCAGAATAATTGCTGCTACTTAACAATAATTCACACTGTGGTAGCACTCTGAAGTTTGGAAAGTGCTTTATTTTCATTATTTCATCTGTTTAGACATTATTATCCAATTTACAGATGAGGAAGCTGAAGTTCGGAGAGTTGCCTACATTCACACTGTTGACAAGTATCTGAGTTGAGATTTTCCCAGAATGCTACAAGTCCAACACCCTGCAAGGGTAGCAGATGAAGATATGAACTCCTTGCCTTTCTTTGTATCCCTAACACTTAATACTGCACCTGATCAGCTTACTAACTACTTAGCTCCAATATTGGTTTACTGCTCTTAGTTACATGGCATTGTTAGTAGTGATAATAGCAAATGTGGAATATATTATACTAATGTATACTTGTTTTATATAAATGCATCATTCTGAGAGCCTGTAGTATGCCTAAGGAATAAGAAAATCTGCACATCTACACAATTGCTTCTCCCCTCCAATTATATAAATCTAAAACATAACAGAGAACTGCAGAAATTCCATGTCTCAAATGAGTCTGAATACACCAAGCAAATCAAGGGGAAAAGAGCTAAATGATTGCCCATGAGAATGAAATGAGGCAAATCAGTTCTTCTGGTCACCCAACTGTTTAGCTAAGCCCTGTGGTATATGGGAAGAGGAGAAAAGGAAAACCAAAAAATGACATTTCTAAGCCTCAATAGTATTCCAACACTTGTGAAAGTTGCAAAGGATAGAGTATCATTCCTCCTTCACTGAGGAGCTTAGCCTTTCTTCATGGGGAGAAGACTGAGGAGGTAAAGAAGTTGAGGAAGCAGAGTGACTCTAAACCAGAGAGAAAATCAAGGAGGACACTTCAGGGTGAGTGTTCATCTTTACATGGATAACCAGAGAACAGCTAGTTCCCTCCCACTCAGAACAGGAGGAGGTCTGACACATTCACTTCTATAGAAGAAAAAAAGAAAGAGAAATAAAAAGAAACATGAACACAAAATCTGTCAAAACTAAGAAGTGAGAATTCATATTCCTCCTCCCCTCAAAAAAATCTGTAAAGTTCAGAAATTCCCTTCTAATTCTTCTGACTTTTGACAGAACCATACTTGTATCATTTCAAACTGGTGAAATTATTTCCTACTTTGTAAGACTAACCAGAGGTAGAATTTTCTTCATTTCTCTAAATCACTTATACTTATAATCAATTCTATTCAATTTAGTGAAAATTTATTCATACTCTATCTAACAACACTTATGAAATCCCTTTTTCCTAATCTAAATCCTTTAAAATACTGAACATACACACTTGGCTCTTTTATCTGTCCTCCACGAAGACAATAGTGACACAAAGGACTCCTTATTTTGCAAAAACTGCTGAAAAAAACTGAAAAGCAACTTGGCAGAAATTAGGTTTTGACCAGCATCTTGTACTATATCACAATTAGTTCCAAATAATTACTTAACTTTTAAAAAAATCATTAAAAAATATAAGACCAGAATGGAAGAAAGTATTATGCACAACAAAGTGAGAGAGATGATCAATTTCAATTATACAATATTAAAATTCTTTGTACAAAACAATAAAAAATGTAGGTAGAATAAAAGAAGAATGTATAATTAGAGACATTTTCACAAAAAAAAAAGCTTTGACCAAAGTCTGATAGTAAATACACACACATATTCACACATATACACACAAATAAATATGGCCAAGAACTATTGCTCCCATAGATGAGTGAACAAATGATAAAAAACAAGCAATTTTCAAAAGAAAAAATGAAAACTATCAATAATCACATGAAAGAGAAATGTAAAACTCATAAAAAGAGAAAATGACTTTTAAATATTTTTGAGTTTTCACTTCACAATCCATCAATGTGGAAAAGATGACAAAAGCCAAAAATGAACAATGCTGGAGGGGCTATGGCAGAACTAAACAAATTTTGGGATATAGATGTAATGGATTATCATTCACTAAAACACAAATATGAAAATTTTAGGGAAATCTAGAAAGAATTGTATGAGCTGAAGGAGAGAGAAGCAGACAGAACAAGGAGAATATTTTATACAATGGTCACAATAATGCAAAGGAAAACAATGTTGGAAGCCATCAGAAATATGATAGCCAATCATCACTTAAGGGAATAACATTGAAGTATGAGTTTCCATTTTTGTCAGGGAGGGACTAAACACTTGGTGTGGTATGAAACATACATTATCAGCCATGTCCACTGTGTGTATTTGTTTGACTTAACTGCACTTCCTTGTTATAATGGAAGGTTCGAGGGGGGAAAGGAGAGATGTCATTGGAGAGCAATATCCATGTAGAAAGGAACAACAAAATAAGAAAAAAATAGCAGTGTCAATTTTATTACCTGATCTGTGATTTATCCATGTTGGGAAGCTACTAGTGAAGCATTTGCTCTACTAATGAAGGACTTCTTTACAACCTGTACTCTTAGAGAGCTGCTATCTGCAGCACCAACAGAGAAGTAACTTCACTAGGGTCACCCAGTCAGTAAATGGCAGAGACAGGATTTGAATTATGTCTACCTTTTGCTGACATCAGCTCTCTGTCCATAGCATCACGCTGCCTCTCAACAATGAAAATAGTAGCTGACCTTATAAAAGCTTTATGGGTTTACAAAGAACTCTATCCAGATTTCATGAAAAGGTGAAGAAGGAAAGAGAATTCATATTACATCACCTGAGGTTATTTGGCACAAATATTATCAAATGAAATAACGTGAAAAGAGCTTTAAAATCTTAAAAGATTATGTAAATGCTATCAAGGATGATGATGATGGTGATAAGGTGACCTACGCAAAGTCATATAGCGCATAAGCATCAGGGTTAGGATGCAAACCTAAGTCTTCTGACTCACAGTTGAGCAGCTGATTCACTACACCCTGCTGATAGTGAAGAATTATCTACTGCCAAGTGCTGCTGTTCCCTTTAATTCACTCTTCAGGAGCTATGCAGTACCCTAGGATGCTGACATTCCCTGCTCTAGATCTCACCCATCTTTTTCTTGACTTCATTTAGCTTTCTTGAAATGTTTTCTAATGACAGCAGGCCTGTGAGTCTTAGCTAATGAGAAACCCTATTGCAAAGTCTCTGCTTGCCCAAGGAAGAGACCTGTGCAGCTACAAATCGATCAACCTCCCCGGAGTAATTTTCCAAGTCTCGAATCTGTCAAGAGCCACCATTGCAGATACTTCATTCATTAAAACCAGCCAAGGGATGTAGATTTGCTCTTCTCCATCCACCCACAGGAATGTAATCAGGATGGGAAGACAAGAAGTGAATCAGAGAACTCTCTCTCTCTCTCTCTTTCTCTCTCTCTCTCTCTCTCTCTCTCTCTCTCTCTCTCTCACTCTGTCTCTCTCTGCCTCTGTCTCTCTCTGTCTCTGCCTCTCTCTGACAGATGACTGAGCAAAAAATAGAAGAGAATCCCTCTTTATAAATATCTTTACATGCTAAATGTCTCTAAAAAATGTAATGTGCCAAGATTATTTGTGAAGAAACAGATGCAGAACAGATGCAATGACCCATGAGGTAGCTGAGAAGTTTGAAAGTTGGAATTCAACAGAAGGCAACAAAGTTTCTTGGGAAAAACAATCTGCTCAATGAGGCAAGCTTCCCTAAGCCAATCAATCATAGAAGACGTCATCTAGTCCAATACCTTAATTTACAGGTCAATCAAGAAAGCAAAAAGTACTCATTAAGCTCCCATTATGTGCTAGGCACCATGCTAGACTGTGGATAAAAATGTAATGAATAAAACCATCCCTATTTGCAAGGAGCTTACTTTCTGAGAAGGGAGACAAGAAAAATGTATACAGGGTATCCCAAAAATCTTAGTGCGGCTTTAGACTGTTAAAGCTTGCACTTACATACAGAATAAATATATGGATGTGTATACAAGGTAGTTTAAAAGGGAGGACACTAGATGCTGAGTGGATCAGGAAAGGATCCTTGTAGACTGTAGTGCTTAAGCTGGATGGTGAAGGAAGAGGGGGGTTTTATGAAAAGGATGAAGTGAATTCTAGGCATGAAGGACAGGTAAAGCAAAATCAGGAATGGAGATGGACCATCCTAAAAGACAAAGAGTAAGAAGGCCAGTTTGGCTAGCTAGATTATAAAGTCCATGAAAGGAGTCTCGAGTAATAAAATTTGAGAGGTTGATTGGGAAGAGGGTAAAGGTCTTTAAATACCAAAAAGAAGAATTCATGAGGAACAGAGCATCCAGTTTGCCTGAATCAGAGCAGATGAGGAAACTGAGGCTCCTGAAGGCTAAATAATTTGCCTATCATATAGACAGCAAGCATCAGAGGTGGAATTTGAACCCAGGTCCCCCAACTCCAGGGTTAACGTCCTCTCCACTCCACCACACTGACTCTGATAGTCAGCCAGAGCTGACTCACAAGTCATGGGAAACCTAAATGAACACTTAACATGACACACATGGGGTTTGTATTCATGAGACAAAGACTAAACTCTTGTTTTCCATGTTGGGTACAAAGAAAGAAAGAGAAAATTAAGAGATTCAGACTGGTTAATACAAGGCCCACCACAAGTTATATCCCTCTTTAGTACCCTCCATTTTAAAATTTCCTTTGTATAATCACAGAATTCTAAACCTGGAAAAGATCTTGGAGCTCAGAAGCCTACTGGCATCTCTGCCAATGTTCTCCACAGCACAAACTGCTGAGTCGGCAGATAGGATATGCAGCTGAGTAGACTTTTGTTTGCATGGAGCTCAAGCCACACACCAATTTTCCAATGCATTCAGCCCACTCCATCCCTATCAAAATGGAATGGGACAACACAAAAACATACTGATGTGCCACAAGGAGGAATTCTATATATAGTTCTCACCTCCAAATCCAAATCTCATATGATCAAATGTCAAGAATACAATTCAGGTAAATATTTAGTAATAAGAATGTAACCTGAGGGACTTTCTCACCCCCTTCCCTTCCTGATACCTCCACATTTCCTCCTACTTCTTCTCTACCACCTACTGTCATATCTTCATTAAGGGAAAAGAAGAGACAGGCCCGACTGACTCAAGCAAGCCTTGGAGAAGGCAAACAGCTCAGGGAGCCAAATGGATTATGCAAATACCAATATTACTAACACAAAATTAACTGCTGAGACTAATGGAGAAAAAACTCAGGGCCTTTCATACAGGTAGTTTCTCTCTTCTACTCTTTCACCCTCATCAATGCCTTTCCCCTTCCCTTCTCCTACTTTAGTGTTTCAAAGCAGAGAAAATGATCTGATTATTTTAAAAACTGATATCACCCTGAGGCTTAGCAGGCAAATGCAAACTCAGAGATGCAACTGTGCTCCCTGGGCACAATACCATGGAGCAGGAGCCTCATGACGCTTTAAAAGCCCTGGGGGAAATAGAGCATGTCTGAGAGTGTCTTCAAGAGGAGAAGTAGAATGATAGAAGAGGCAGCAGGGGCTTTTCAAGAAGTTAAGGAGTGAGGCTGCTACACATGCTTATTGACCACATAGCATTCTGTACATGATCGATCTCTCTCTCTCTTTACATATATATATATGCATGCATGTACATATATGTGTATATTATGCATGTATACACATACACAAATATATATACATATATACATATGTGTGTGTTCAGCACCAGTACCCACAAACTTTAAAGAACAATTCATGATATCTATAAAGCACCCTAGAAAGGCTAAGCAACAAGAAATGTCCTCACTGCTCCTTTGTCAATGAGTTATTCTCATATACAAATGAAAAGTAAGATAGGCATAATGAAAACTGAGAAAGGGACTAGAACTTAGAGAGGCTCCCCACTGATGCTAACATGGTGAGTATGTGTCAGGATATGGATTCGTTTGCATTGGTGTCCCTTCCTTTTCCTCTTATGCCCTTCCTTTATTTTTCACTGGACACTTCACTGTGTATTTTGCTAACCAGATAACTAAGAGGTCCCAAGCTAGGTGACCTCAAAATAATCTCTCTGGGTTGTTGGAAACTTTTTTGGCAGATGAAAGATATTCAGTGGAACATACAAATCATCAACTATTATGTCAGAGTAAAAAGCTCTGGAACTTAAAAAGCACACCTCACAAGTATAATGCAACCTTAGGTGAGGAGCACTGGGGAAATGAGAAGAGAGGAAAGCATTAAGGGTTTGCCCAAAGAGACACGGAAGATCACGAGAAGGGGGTGGGGGGAGTTAAGGAAATCACCTTTAACATGGCTACCATGACTAAATAGTGAAGAACCAACCAAGTATGAAGCACCTAATATATTTCAGGCATATAGGAGTATTATATTACCATTTGCTGTTCTGTTCTACCTGACTCTTAGTGACCCTGTTTGGGGTTTTCTTGGCAAAGACACTGGAGTGTTTGCCATTTCCTTCTTCAGCTCATTATACAGATGAGGAAGTGAGGCAAATAGGGTTCAATGATTTGCCTAGGGTCACACAGCTAATTAATATCTGAGACCCAATTTGAAGATCATGAAGATGAGTCTTCCTCATTACAAGCCTCCTGTTCTATCCATCGTATCACTTATCTGCCCCTTACACTACTAAGCACTTTAAGATATCTCATTTAGTCCTCACAGTGACCCTATAAAGTAGGTGCTACTATGATCTTCATTTTACAATTGAGTAAGCTGAGTCAGATAGCAATTAAGTGTTTTGCCCAGGGTTATATATCGTTTCTAAGGTCACATTTAAACTCAGGTCTTCCTGACCCTAGGCCCAACAACCTATCTACTATGCCACTTAGCTGCTTCTAAATAGGGAAGTATCCTTTTTCTGGTCCTAAATGTCCATTCTCATTCAATCAAGTCAAATAGAGTACAGCCATCAGTATCAATATGACACATATTTTATAATTCTAGTAATTAACTTCTGTCTTCACAACCAAATTTATGATATTTCTCCTCAAACCTGCAAGTCTTTTTGGCTTACCTATACTAAACGGGTTGTTGAATGAATGCTTAGCACCACCATTCACTGTTGTCCACATTCAAAATCCCAGTTTGATCTTAGCTTCTTTCTTCTCCTTAACCTTATATCTAATGAGTCATCAATACCTGTTGATTCTCCCTCTGAACCATCTCTCACATCTATTACTTCCTTTCTGTTCTCAAGGCTACTTCCTAGGCCTCAAATACGCCCTAATTAGTTCCAGTGTAGACTACTGCAGTAGCTTACTACTGTTTTTCCTGCCTGTATTCTCTCCCGCTCCAATCTGTCCTTTATACCACTGCTAGTATGATCTTTCTTATCCATTGTCTTAGATAAGTCACTCCTCTGCTCAAAAGTCTTTACTGGCTCCCTAATATTAGTAATATTCTTTTTTTTTTTAATCTAACATTCAAACTTTTAAGAAAGTCTTCTTTCATATTCCTCCCATCCACAAGCTTTATATTTCAACAAAACCATTCTATTCTCTCTTTCTTGTACATGCTTTCCTGCCTCCTTTGTTTTCTTATTCACACCACTCCCTATGATTGGCATTCCCTTTTTTCCCCTTTGTACTTTATAATGAAGTAGCTCCAAATTGTCTGTTGAAAGAATATTAAGTATTCATTCAACAACCAATTAGTAAGCACTTTGAGAGAAATGATTATTAATAACCAATTATGGGAGATATCCAGTCTTTTTTTTCCCTGTCCTATTTCTTTGTTCAAAGCTCAGCCTTCGAAGTTCATTACTGACTTCTGCCAAAAATTTGCCCTACCTAGACCATCTCATCTAGGTGAGTTCCTGCCCAGGGTGTTCCACTCAAGCAAGTTTGTGTGGAGGTAGATACTTTGTCTAGTCTGCCCAAAGCTGTGAGTGATCTGGATGTGGAGATGGTCTCTTTGTCCAAGAGCGATAAGGTGTCACTCTCCCAACCCCTCATTGTAATGAGCCACTTTGCTTCATAAAGTGTACCTCTCATGAATTGTTAGCCACTCACAGTTGATCACCACCCTCAGGTACACCCACATTTCAAGGGCATATGAACTGTGAGTCCACCACCATGAGGGGTCTTTGGCATGTGAGAGTGTCACTGACCCTTTCATTAATAATATACTAATATTATTAATTAAATGATTAATTACTTAGAAATTATGTCTCTTAAACTTCTTAAAAGTCACAATTTACTATATGCCAAACACTGTGCCATGTACTAGGGATATGGAGATTTTTTAAAAAGCAGTCCCTACCCTCATAGAGCTTGTATTCTGTTTACTGGCTAGATTTTTTTTCTTCCTTCCTTGCTTCCTTCCTTCCTTCCATTTCTTTTCTTTTCTTTCACAAAACCTTAGCCCAGTTCACTCTGAAGTTCATAGACTCTACCGTAACAGGTCCCTGCCCAAACTCCACTTAATAGCTTAGAGTGAATGTCAGTGGTAACTGTTTCTCTTTAGAACAGCAACCCTGAAGGTCTTCCCCTCCCAACTTGATTTTTTTTTTTTCCTAATTAAAAGGGCCATCCCTTGACTCCCTTCTTACAGAGGCCTATTCATTGAATAGGAGTTACCTCACTCTAAGTAAGTACCTGAAAAGGGCCAGAATCTCCCATGGCATTCTGGGCCTCTCCAGTAATCCTGTTGAATATCTGGTCACTTGATCCATATGACTCAGAGGAAAAAATGATGCTCGTGACCTTGTACAGTCCTCCTTCACTCAAATCAAAGTCAATTGAAAGTCATGTCATCATTTCCCTGACATCATGATCCTCTTTGAAAATGAAGGACAAACATAACCTGAGAGTTTGCATTCTATCAGGGGAGGAAGGGACACAGTGTGTACACATACAAGTAAATGCAGTATATATGCAAAGTAAACACAAAGTAATTTAGTTGGAAGTAGGATTCTGGCAACTGGGGAAGATCAACACAAACAAGCCTTTTCTAGAAAGCAACATTTGAATGGATCTTTGAAGGAAGTTAGGGTTTCCAAGAGGTGAAGAGGAAAATAAAATGTGTTCCAAGAATGGAGAAGAGAGATGGAATATCATATAAACAGAACACAAGAGAGAAAGTAAGACCTGGAGAGGAGTATTATGTAATGAGACTGGAAAGACAGACTTTACCCAGACTGAGAAGGTATTTAAATACAAAACAAAGGAATTCATGTTTTATTCAAGAAGAAACAATAAAATGCTAGAATTTCCTTCAGGGAGAAATGTGGTCAGATCTATTTCAAAACAGTGAGAACTCCTATATATGTTCCTTGTCTGTACCTCCTTTCGTGACTTCAGTGCCCCTTGAAAGCATCTTGTAAACAATACATTTCTGTCATCTTTATCAACAATTTTTTGCCAACTTATTGGTATGTGCTCCCACTTACATAGTTAAAGGTAGGACCAGGCCCCTGTTGGTCCCTAATTAGTTTCCTATTTTTGTTACCCAGGGAAAAGGTAAAACTAGAATTGGTTTCCCATCTGGGCAAGACACCATGACACCAAGGGTATGAACATATAGTCTCAAAAGAAGAACTGAAAACTATTGACAAGTAAATGAAAGAATGCTACAAATCCCTAGTAATAAAAGGAAAATACCTCATATGCAGTAATCTGACAAAGTTGACAACATATGGGAATGATTAATTCTGGAGGGGTTGTAAAAAGATGGGCACAATGACTCACTGATGGCTGAACTGTAAATTAATCCAGTCATTCTACAAAGGAATTTCAAGTTATGGGAAGACAGGGACTTAAATATTCATAACCCAGATATTCCACTGCTAAGCATGAACCCCAAGAACGTCACTTACAAAAAGAAAAGCCTCATATTCACTAAAATATTAATCAAAATATTTTGTAGTAGCAAAGAACTAAAAATAAAGAAGATAGCCATCAAATGGAGACTGGCTAAATAGTCATACATGAATGTAACAGAAAATGACTGTGCTGCAAGAAATAATGAACATGACGAATACAAAGAAGCATAGAAAGAGTTACATGAACTGATACAAAGTGAAATATGGATAATCAGATAAACAATATACATGATAATTACAATATAAACAGAAAGAACAACAATGATAAAAATAGAAATTGAGTGTTGTAAGATCTCACACATACACACACACACACACACACACACACACACACTCAAACACACACAAACCACACCCTAGACTATAAACTCCTTGAAGGCTGGAATTGCTTCTTCTCCAAACCTTGCAATGTCCCCAAAGATTGACATATACTCAAATAAAATGGCATGTGTGAAGGACTTTGAAAACCTTAAAGCACTGTATAAAAATGCTAGCTATTTTTGTTGTTGTTACTCTATACATAAGAAATACTGAATGAACATTTGCTGAATTAAAATTAGTTGAAAGGGATTCTAATGTATGTCTTTACACTTCTTCCCTATCACTCTGATGACGTATATTGTCTTATACCGCAGTTATCTCTCCTACTAGGCTATAAGACTTTGAGGACAAGGGAAATTTTCTATACTGTATCCTCAAAGCACCTAGGATGATGCTTTATGTACAACAAGCACTTTAAAAAAAAAATATTAATTGAAAGAAAGAGAAGGGGAAACTGAGGTGCAGAGGTGATAAGTAACTTGTCTCACACTTAATAGGAGGAAAAATTTCCTAATGGTTAGAACTCTTCCAACATTGAATAAGCTGCCTTGGGAAGCAGTCCTTTAACCCTCATAACCCTCATAACAACGTCTTTGTTTCCTCTATCAATTAATTCCAATGTATATTGTCTATATTTTTGTTTGTACATAATTGTTTTCATGTTGTCTCCATCATTAGACCATAAGGTCATTAAAAGAAGGCTGTCTTTTGCCTTTCTTGTATACCTGACTCTTGGCACAGTGCCTGGCACAAAGTAGATGTTTGATAAGTGATTATTGGCCAGCAGACTTGCTGATTCAGCAAAGATTATATGATCACTTCCCAGGTTTGTCACAAAAATGACTCTTGTTCAAATATGTGTTGAATTAGAAGGCCTACAAGGCCCCATCCAACTCTCAGACACTGTAGACAGGATGGTACTAGAATCAGAGGTTCCAGTTTCAAATTCAACCTCTAAGATTACTAGCTGTGTGAACTTTGACAAGTTATTTAAGCCCCCTCGGTCTCAATTTTATCATCTATAGAATAAAGAACTGAATTCTGTTTAGTTCTGTTTAATTCTTTTTAGCTTTAGATCTTTGCTCCAGGAAATAGTTAACTGTCATCTTAAAGGAAGTATTTCTTTTCCTTCCCCTCTCAAAAGCTGCACTCTAGTGATTCCATATAATAATTTCTAGCCTTCCATTTCCACCCAAGAATAACCCCAGTGTCTTCCATTTTGCTGAAGTGGAGGCTTCAAAAGTAAATTGAGAGGTCACAACCTGTGGCTTTGGCACAGAAACCATAATCCTATCTCTCCAGCGGAGCAGGGTTGGAACGATGAAAATGTGGGCTAATCCTCCACACCTCCCTCCTCCCTCCACACAGCACACAATCAGAAAATGGAACACAAAGGTTGGCCATGGCAAGCCACTGTGAGGCTCATTGACAAACAGCTCCTGATGTTTAAAAGACCTCTGTCACAGTCAGAAGTCAGAGCAACTCACTTGCAGTGATCAATTTGTGCTGACAGCTAATTTAGCAAGAGCCATTTGTCTAATCATATCCAATTTTAACCCTGTTTACCAAGGTGCTACAAAGTGATTGGAGATCAAAAATACTGATCAATTATTAATATGCTGCTTCTTTAAAAATTAAAGCAGCAATAACAACAGCAGCGCCAGCAACATTTTGGCTACACATATTCCAGGTGATTTTTCTCCTTCACATTTTTTAGTGTAATTAAAGAGAGAATTACCTTAGGAAGGTTTAAAAACATAAGTTACTACCGTGGCCTGCTGCTCCCCAGAGGAAACAAATCATAGGATTTAGAACTAAGAGGATCCTTAGAGAACATCTACTCCAAAGCTTCTTAACTTTTTCTATGTCATGGACCCCTTTGGGGTCCGGGGAAGCTTACGAACACCTTCTCAGGCAATTAAACGCATGAAACAAAATACAAAAGATTACAAAACAACCAATTATACTCAAATACAGTTATCAAAATATTTTTTTTAAGTTTGCAGACTTCAAACTCTTCATTTTTCAGATGAGGAAACTGAGAACCAGAGTGGGAAAGCATTTTGTTCAAGATTCTACTTGTAGTAAAAATCAGAGGCAGGATATGAACCTAGGTCATGTAAATATAGAGTCAGAGTTCTTTGCACTATACCACAGTAGCCTCAAAGATGCTGAAGAGTCATGACCCAAGAGCTTTGGAATGCCCCTACAATTCCTGAAATGTATTCCTGCCATCCCTCTTAAAGAATATCATTTAGAGGCAGAGCCAAGATGGCAGAGTAGAAGCAAGGATCTGCTACAGTTCTACCCTTAAACCACTCAAAAACTCTGTTAAAAATGACTCTAAATAAATTCTACAACAGCAGAGGCCACAAAATGACAGGTTGAAGCAAATTTCCAGCCCAAAATAATCTGGAAAGTTGACAGGGAGGGTCTATTGCACCAGGCTGGGGGAGCAGGAGTGCAGTGTATTGTGGGCCAAGGGCAGATGGAGTGGGAGCAGGCCTTAGGGAACTGAATCCCTGGCAGCTACTGTGAATTCCAGACTTCTTAACCCACAAATGCTAAAGATAGCTTCAGAGGTCAGTGGGAAGGATCTCCCACCTGTCTGAAAGGAGACCATGGTCCAAACACCCCCACCCACCCACCCAATCCCCACCTCTGCCCCAACCCCAGCCCCAAGGCAGCTGTAGCCACTGCTGACAAGAAGGCTGCTTCTAGAGCTCTCCACTTAACAACCTCAAAAACTGGGAAAATGAGCAAACAGGGAAAAAGAAAGACTATAGATTCTGACTTTCTCAATAAAGAAGTATCTTCTTACATCACTGCTGATGAGGAAGATCAAAACATACAGCCAGAAGAAGACAACAAAGCCAAAACTCCTGCACCCAAAGCCTCTAAGAACAATATGAATTGGTCTCAGGCCATGAAAGAGCTCATGAAGGATTGTGAAAATCAAGTAAGAGAAGCAGAGCAAAAATTGGGAAGAAAAACTAGAGTGATACCAGAAAATCATGAAAAACAAGGCAACAACTTCCTTAAGGAAATCAAAAAAAAAAATGCTGAAGAAAACGACACTTTTAAAATTAGACTAACCCAAATGCAAAAGAGTCATTGAGGAGAAGAATGCCTTAAAAAACAGAATGAGCCAATTGGAAAAGGAGGTTCAAAAGCTCACTGAAGAAAATAATTCTTTAAAAATTAGAATGGAGTAAATGGAAGCTAATGACTTTATCAGAAATCAGAATATTATAAAACAAAACCAAAAGAATGAAAAAATAGAAGACAATATGAAGTATCTCATTGGAAAAACAACTGACCTAGAAAATACATCCAGGAGAGGCAATATAAAAATTCTGAAAATAACTGAAGGCCATGATCACAAAAAGAGCCTAAACATTGTCTTTCAAGAAATTGTCAAGAAAAACTGCCCTGATATTCTAGAACAAGAGGGCAAAACAAAGAATCCACCAGTTACCTAAAGAGATTCCAAAAGGAAAACTCCTAGGAATATTGTAGCTAGATTCCAGAGTTCCCAGGTCAAGGAGAAAGTATTATAAGCAGCTATAAAGATACAATTCAAGTATTGTAGAAACACAATCAGGATAACACAGGACTTAGCAGCTTCTACACTAAGGGATCACAAGGCTTGGAATATGATATTCCAGAGGTCAAAGAAGATAAGATTAAAACCAAGAATTACCCACCCAGCAAAACTGAGTATAATACTTCAGGGAAAACATGGTCATTCTATGAAATAGAGGACTTTCAAGTATTCTTGAAGAAAAGACCAGAGATGAATAGAAAATTTGACTTTCAAACACAAGACTTAAGAGAAGTATGAAAAGGTAAACAGGAAAGAGCAATCATAAAGGACTTATTAAAGTTCAACTGTTTATATTCCTACATGGAATGACAATATTTGTGACTCTTGAGACTTTTCTCAGTATTAGAGTTGTTGGAGGGATAATATACATATAGACAGAGAACACAGGGTTAGCTGAATATGAAGGGATGATATCTATAAAAGAAAATTAATAGAGGAGAGGAATGTACTAAGAGAAAGGGAGAGGTAGAATGCAATAAATCATCTCACATAAAAAAAGGCAAGTAAAAGCTTTTACAATGGTGAGGAAGAAGAGGAAGGTGAGAGGGAATAAATGAGCTTTCTTTTCATCAGATGTGGCTTCAGGAGGGAATAACATACACACTAAAATGGGTATGGAAGTTTATCTTAACCTACAAGAAAGCAGGAAGGAAGGGGATAAGAGAAGGGGGATAATAGAAGAGACAACAGATTAGGGGAAGCAGTAATCAGAAGCAAACACTTTGGTAGAGGGACAAGTCAAAGGAGAGAACTGAATAAATGGAGGGTGGGACAGGCTGGACAGAAATATACTTAGTCTTTCACAACATTACTGTTACGGAGATGTTTTACATGACCACATATGTATAACCTTTAATGAATTGCTTGAATTCTCAATGAGGGTGGGTGGGGAGGGGAGAAGGAGAGAATGTGGAACTCAAGGCTTTAAAAATGAAGAGTAGAAGCTGTTTTTACATGCAACTAGGAAATAAGATACATAGGCAATGGGGTATAGAAACCTATCTTGCCCTACAGGAAAATAGAAGGGAAAGGGACAAGAGGGTGGGGGGAAATAGAAGGAAGGGCAGACTGGAGGAAAGGGCAATCAGAATACACTCTGTCCTGAATTGGAAGTAGGGGGTAGGTGGGGAAAAAATTTGAAATTCAAAATTTTGTCGAAGTGAACATTGAAAACTGAAAATAAATAAATTTATATTGGAAAAAGAAAAGGAAAAGAAAAATAAAGAACATCTGGGACAAAGAAACTGAAGACACCACCCTAGCAAAATCCAAGGTCCTCCAAGAAAGTCAATTTCTCATAAAACTAGGGCGCATTACTTATGTTGAGGCTGGAGTTGGCCTGCAAGATCTCTACCACCCTCTTAAATAACTCCACTTTGCAGTGAGATAGCAGATGATACGGCTGAGCTCAGATCTTTCTCCAGATTAAATGCTCATGTGCTGCCTTAGAATTTTCCCTGCCTAATGCTCACTCAACTTGTTGTTCTTGGCCTTAATAATTCTCCTTCCCTTATTATGTTCTAGGAATCTGGTCTTCACTTGGATTCTAAACAAGGAACAATCAGGAAACATTTCCTGATTACCTATTATGTGCTAAGCACTGTGCTGGGCTCTGCTGGTACATGAACAAAAATAAGACTGGCCTCAAGGAGCTAATAATCTATAGAGTGAAGGAGACAGATAAGTGGATGGATAGATAGATGGTAGATGGAAAGAGATAATAGATAAAATATAAATAGATGATAGATATAGATAAATATAGGTAGACAGACAGAAATGATATACAGAGAGACAGACAGATAGGTAGGTAGATAGTTTATGATTAAAAAGGTTAGAGAGATATAGATTCTGATTCTAATTCAATCATGTTATTAAAAAGACCAGAGTGTTATTAATAAAAGGATGGCCATTTGGCTGTCTCTCTTAGACCAAAAATAATCATGGCATCAGACTCACAGTTTATATACCCTTCAAAAGAGTAGGTGGTCAGTGAGGGGCTGAGAGTAACACTTGGATGGAGAAATTATCTCTACTCAGACTACTGGAAGCCTTGGCCTATCCACAAAAGGATAAGTCTCCACCCAAGCTTGAGTAGTACACAATGGGTTTACTCACTTTAGATTAAATTCCTTGTAAAGTTGGGTAGGGTCTGACCAAGTTTGAGCAGAATTAATGAAATCTCATTATCAGTAATGTCTTTCAAGAGACATTAAAATCAGGACTTTGAAAGAAGGGGACAGCTCTAAATCTCCCCCAAGACATGGCTATTAATAATCATTTCTCTCAATAAATAGAAGCAGAACCTAGGATTTTGCTACAAAGGGGGGAAATATATAAATATAAATATAAATATATATATGTATATATATATATATATATACACACACACACATATGTTGACATAGATATAGAAATAGGCATATAGCTATGAATATAAATAGATATAGTTGAATAGTCACAGATACAGATATAGACTAGATATAAGTATAAATAAAGATATAGATATATAGGTAAATATAAATAAAGGGTAATTGGAAGGGGAAGGCACTAGCAGCCAGGGCATATGCCCATTTGTTTTTGTCCCCTACACTCTTCATTTTGATCTACAACTTAGTACCCAGAAATTGCCAAGCCTCCAATAGTCAGTCACCACCTCTCCCGTCCTCTGGCCCTTCCCACATGGCCAGTTATGTGTATTGCAATGAGCAGCCCTCTTCCACCTGTCCCCCTCTCCACCTTTTCAGGTTTAAAATCATTCCAGGAAATACTTATCTTAGAAGAACCAAGATGTTAACTCCAACTCCAAGCTGCTACCTAACTATCTCCACCTCACTCCAGTCCCACAGGACCACCCAAGTTCTGCTCTTAAGAATCTGTCATCTTATCTACTGCAATAGCCTCTGATCTGGCTTCCCTGCCTCAAAATTCTTCACCCTTCCAATTTCTCTTATATTGCCAATAGAGTAATCATGAGACAGAGCTCTGATAACAGCATTCCCTCCCTCAAAAATCTTCAATGATTCCCCACTACCTATAAAATAAAGTCCTAAGTCTTTAGCCTAATATTCAGAGTGGAATTTCAATCCATCTTTCTAGCCTTTTCTTCCTTCATTCCTCAATTAAGTCTCTATACTTTGGTCAATTTGTAGTACTTGATATTCTGGAACATGGATCACATTTCCCACCTCTGAGAGACTGATCATGCAATTTCTTCCACCTATAATTCTCTTTTCCTTGTCTCTTCCCCTTTCCCAGTCTTTACTTGTCAAAATCTTACCCATCCTTCAGTGTCAATTATCTTAGCCAAACAAGGGATAGATGCAATTAAATTACATAAAATTACAGAGTTTTTGCACAAACAAAAAAAAAATAATTTATCTAGATGAAAAGAGATGCAGTCTACTGGGGGGAAATCTTTGTATACAGTATCTCTGATAGGAGTTTGGTATCCAAGATATATTGACAACTAAGAAAAAGTCTAAGATCAAAAATCATTCCCAAAAGACAATAGGGCAAAGAATATAAACAAATAATTCTCAAAAGAATTGCAAGCTATTAATTATATGAAAGAATGTTCCAAATCACTAATAATGAGACATGCACATCAAAACAATCTTGGGGTTTCAATTTACACCAAGTGTATGAAAAGATGAAAAAAGATGAGAACAGTTAATTTGGATTGTAAAGAAAAATGTCTTGAGAAGGTACAATATTCTTCTAACAGAGAAGTGATGGATATAATATGATGTAAAATTATAGGTACAGGTATAGGTACAGATATGTAGGGGTATGGCTGATGCAAGAATTAAATTACCCTAATGATATACATATACACATACATATATGTTTACATATATGCATTATGTATATACACCCCTATGTGTGTGTGTGTTTGCTACAAAGGTTTTGGGTTTTTTTTACTTTTTTCAATAAGTGGTGGGTGGGAAGGAGAGAAAATAAATACTTGCAAATTGAAAAAAAATTAAAATTTTTTTTTAATTACCAATGCTACAAGGAAAGTGGAAAATAGGAACACTAATGCTTTGTAGGTAGAGCTGAAAATTAGTACAACTATTCTGGAAAGCAATTTGGAATAATAAAAAAAGGCTAGAATATCCATCCCCTTTAAGCAATGAATTGCAATGGTAGGTTTATACCCTAAAGAAGTTATTGATTTAAAAAAAGACTCTATATATACCAAAATGTTTAAAATAGCACTTCTGTGACAGGAAAGAATGAGAAACAAAGTATATCCTCACCAACTAGGGAATAGCTAAAACAGTCATGGTACACTAAATGCAATGAAATCACTATCTCATAAGAAATGATGAAAATGATGAATACAGAGAAGCATAGAAAGACTTACATGAACTGATCCAAAGTGAAATAAGCAGAGCCAGGAAAATAATATAGATGAAGACTACAACAATGTAAATGGAAAGAACAGTGAACTAAAATATTGAAAATGACTGTTGTTAAATTATAAAGAATAAGCTTGGCCCCAAAGGAAAGGTATGAGAAAATACATTCAAATTTTGCAAGGTTGGAGTGGTAGAGGGAGTCCAAGGGTATGAAAAGTTGCATATAATGACAGAATTTTTCAATATGTTGATTGATTTTGCTGACTCTCTTCTTCTTTCACTTTTTTCTTTTAAAAAATTATTTGTTATAAATGATGTTTAGTGGGGCAAGTATTGGGGAAAATTCAAGCAATATGATGATAAAAGATATCAATAAAAATCTATTTTTTAAAAAGTTTTGGAACTATCCTTAAAATTTAATTGACTCAAGGGACTAAGAATGGTGCTGTTGAGAAAACTCCATGATTTTTTTAAAATAGTATAAGTAGCTCCAGCTACCCTTCCTATCCCAGGCTACAACAAAGGCCCTAAAGCATGACTAACACCAGAGGATCAATGCTAGGAAGCTGTGTTCAGCTAAATTAACTATATTCTCAATGAATATCCTTGCCCTGTTCAGAAGGTTTTTACCTTAATATGGATAAATAAGACCTGAATTTTAATCCTGCCTTAGTTACTCGCTGTGTGAACCTAAAAATGTCATTTCTCCTCTCTCAGCATGTTTCCTCATCTGTAAAATGGGCATAATAATTGTACCTACCTCACAGGGTTGTTGTAAGGATCAAATAAGATAACTTGAGCACTTTGCTAACGTTAAAGCATTATATAAAGGCTAGCTATTATTATCATTATTAATATTATATAAAGCTCCTCTTGCTGTTTGATAACTACCAGGTATCAACTTCCTTCCAACCTCAACCATGAACCACTGACTTGGCCCGATTGCTACAGAATACAAGAGAGGAGGGAATAAGTGAAAGGAAAGAGGAAGGTTAAGAATAAAGGGGCATCAACATTCTAATGGCTCCAAAATTTCCTTTGGTAGTTCTAAAATGAGAAAATAAAAAGAATAGTATCCAAACTCTCTTTGAAAACAGCTATCTAAGCTAGGCTTACGCAATTAAGAAAATCAATCAAGACCAACACAAATTAGAGCAAACCATGTAAATCCACTTATGAATGCAGTATCTCAGCACATTTGATTAAGGCTGCAGGGATCAGCCCACTTGAACTTAGATTTTAATGAATGTCCAAAACTTGCTGACATAGGTCTTACAGAGACAACAAAGTGGAAGCCCACAGGTCAGATACGCCTCTCTTGATGAGCTAATGTCATATGCTATTAGGAGTTCCAGGCACAGTGTTCTTACACTGTTGTCATTGCTTGGAGAGGTACGAAGTGTGAAAAAGGAGACAAAGCCTCAGACTCCTACCTAACTACTAATTTACATGGGCAGAAAAGCCCCCTGATACTGTTTAATCATCACATAGGTAAAAGTTACTGTCATAACAGCCAAGTCCTTTCAGCTCCCTATAACCTCAAAAAATTATACCCTGGATGCTGCCAATTTCCCTTGTCAGTTTCTCACAGCTCAATCCAAGAGCACTTATTAAGTACCTACAAAGTACCTACACTATGACAGGGGGTGGGAATACAGAGACAAAATCTGGTCTCAAAAAAAAAAAGACCTTAGATTCTGCTGGAGGTAGGGAGGTGAGACACATGTAAATATAAGTGTGTAAAATATCACTGAAGAGGGAAAGCCTGAACAACTAGGAAACCAGTTAACTCTTCCAACCTCAGGCTGCTTTGAGCTACAACCAAGGTTCAGCATCCCATACCAGTGCTTCCCACTTTCAAAGCCCTGATTCCAACCATTTTTTCACTTAGAAATGAGACATTCTTTTCATGATATCTCTCAGATATTTACACATGTACTATTCCCTTGTCCCTTCACTTTCCAATTAGGTACTTAATACAGCTTGGATTCTTTTGCCACCACATAATAATTTACACAGAACACTTAATTAGCTTCTTAGATAAAAATAACATGTAATTTGTTTGGTAATTATATGTTTCTGAAACTACTGAAAGCAACTCATTACAGGAATTTGGTGCACTTAGAATAGATTACCTTAATTCTATTTTCTGTTTATCCAATTATATCCGTCGGTCTTAATTGTATTGTAAATTGTGTTGAGCTAGAAGGTGACTATGAAACCCTCATTCCTTTGAATTTCATGGTTGATTCACATATGTGATATATCCCTTCTAGGCACAGAATCGGTGTGGTGAAAACCAGGATTGATGATGTTATGGCCAGCTATGTTGGGCATCAAGGTGACCGATGAGGAAGATTTTAGGTATGAAGCCTCCTCCAGTTCAGGAAGTGACCCATGGACCAATATTCTAAGCCAAAGAAGCAATCCTGAAATATCTACAATCTTTTAAAATCTCTCTTTAATTCCAATCAAAGTATCTTCTAGGTAAAAAAAATGTAACATAGAACCTTCTAGTGAATTCTCCTTTTGCCATGTAAACTATGACTAACATTATTCTCTCAAACAAGTATTTGTTGAGAAAAGGGGTGCAAGGCCACAGAATTTACAAAGCAGAAGATGTGATCTCTTCCCTCAAGGGTCTTACAAACTTGAGGGAACAAAACTAGGAAACATGAATGAAGTAGAACAATCAAGTCACCATGTGATAGTGAACATGAACAAAGGGATTTCACTTACAGAAATCAGAAATTGTGAACCAAAATAACAAGAGAAGACTCCACATTAAAAAAAAAAAAAAGGTAAAATCTAAGCTCTACCTCAAAGAAAAGTGAGGTTTCGCATAATCAAAGAAGAATATAGATGGTGTTCTGGGAGGTATGAACTGCATGGGCTAAGTTTTGGAGACAAGAATGATCATGGCATGTAGCAGAAATGAAGAAGGAAAGATCTTGATTTTACAAGAAGGTTCATCTTAGGGAACAGAAGGAAAGTAAATTTAGAGTGGTAGATTAAAGTTAAAGAAGGCCTTCAAAAATACTCGTAACTATTTGGATTTGATTCAATATGCAATAGGAAGCCATTGTTTGTTCTGATAAGATGGAATATCATTGAAAAGGAGTTTTAGGCTTTTTATTTTGACTTTGAGATTTGGGGCTTGTTTGTCTGTTTGTTTGTTTTGGTCTGTGATTTCTTTCAATTTTATTTTATTTATTTTCAGTGTTCTACAATCACTACCATATAACTTAGATTTCTTTTCCCTCCTTCCCCCTCCTTCCCCCCTACTTCCCCCTTCTGTCCCCAAGACAGCATACAATTTTATATAGGTTCTACACATACATTCCTATTAAATACATTTTCACCAAAGTCATGTTGCAACAGAAGAATTAAAATGAATGAGAGAAATCATATAACAAACCAAAACATAATACAAAAGAAAATGCTCTGTTACATTCTGCAATAGAATTCCATGATTTTTTTCTCTGGATGTGGAAGGCATTTTGCCTTAAAAGACCACTGGGAATTTTTTAAGTCCTTGCATTGCAACGAAGTTCTAAGTGTACCAGATAAAATCCTTATACACCGTGATTGTTGCTGTGTACAAAGTTCTCCTGGTTCTGCTCCTTTTGCTCAGCATCCGATCATCTAAGTCTTTCCAGGTTTCTCTGAAGTCATCCTGTTCATCATTTCTTATAGCACAATAGTATTCCATTACATTCATGTACCACAATTTATTCGGCCATTCCCCAGTGGAAGGGCATCCACCTGATTTCCAGTTTTTGGCAACTACAAAGAGTGTTACTCTAAATATTTTTGTACATGTGGGATCCTTTCCCATTTTTATGATGTCTTGGGGATACAGTCCTAGAAATAGTATTGCTGTGTCAAAGGGTATGCACATTTTTGTAGCCCTTTGGGATAGTTCCAAATTGCTCTCCAGAATGGTTGGATCAGCTCACAACTCCACTAATAATGAATTAGTGTTCCAACTCTCCCACATCTTCTCCAACATTTATCATCTTCCTGTTTTGTCATGTTAGCCAATCTGATAGATGTGATATGGTTGGTACCTCAGAGTCATTTTGATTTGCATCTCTCTAATCAATAGTGATTCTGAGCATTTTTTCACATAGCAATAGATAGCTTTAATTTCTTCCTCTGAAAACTGCCTGTTCATATCCTTTGACCATTTATCAATTGGGGATTGATCCATGATTTCTTTTGCATCATGGCTAATATGGAAATATGTTTTGTTTGACTTCACATGTATAATCCATATCAAATTGCTTGTCTTCTCAAGGAAAGCAGAAGGGAAAGAAAGAGTATAGAACTCAAAATTTAAAAAAAACAAATGTTAAAAAATTTTACATAGAATTGAGAAAAATATTTTTTTAAGTACATTAGATGGGGAAAAAAGGAAAAGAGTTTTTGGAAAACTAGTCTGGCAGGAGGGTGCACAGGAACTCAAATAACTAAATCAGAGGAGTATTGGATTTCTAAATTGAGGATCTCTGGTTCAAATCACTTTTCTGATGGAGGCCATTTTGGAGAGGTAGAGTAGAAAGAAAAATGAATTAGGAGACAAGAGAACTCAATTTTATTTCAAGCTCTTCCACCAAATAACTGTGTGATATTAGGGGGTCACTTTTCCTTCCTGAGCCTTAGCTATATAAGCCAGATATTCAGCCAGGCCTGGAATATTTTGCACAAAACTGTTCTAATTGTGGAGAGAATTCTGAAGCAACACTGAATACTTGAAGTAATGATGGGGTTTGAGAGAACTTGGAAGAGGAAAGAGATATTCTTCCTTCCATCTCTGAGGGGGATACTCTGGAGGGGATACTCTCTTTAGGCCAGTTCCAGGGAGGAGAAAGTGAAAGACTCTTGTAGACATGTAGGTGAAACTGGTTCCTCATTTCCAGCTGATTTCCAGCTTGCCCATCTAGAAACTTTGAAGAATTTCATCTTGGATGAATTTGCTGTCTCTCCCTTTGTTGAATGCCATTTCATTTCATTCCCATCCAAAGAGTTTTTCATTCTTGTGTATTTACTGATATTTGCTAACATGTAGAACATTTCTAATTTCTGTTTGCCATCTGCTTGAATCAGTGGATTTACTTGCTTTTTATTATTTGTGATGGGGTTTCATGTAGCCAGAGTTTGATGGGAAGCTGGTGGTTGAAATTTTAAGGAAATTCCTTCCTTAAGAGATAGTAGCCAGGAAAGTGTCTTTTTGGTTCAAATCCATTATGTTCCTAGACTAAGAAGGAAGGAAGCAAGTATTTGTGGCAGGTAGGTAGTGTAGTGGATGGAACACTGTGCCTGCATTCAGGAAACCTTGAATTCAAAACTGGCCTCAGATACTTACTAGTTTTGTGACTCTAGGCAAGTCACTTAACCCTGTTTGCCTCAGTTTTCTCTTCTGTAAAATGACTAGAGAAGGAAATGGCAAACTCTAAATGGGGTCATGACATGGGAGTCAGACATACCTGAACAACAAAAACAAGCGAGTATTTAATTTCTTATAGGTAGTTAGCACTTTAAAAATATATCATTTGATCTTTACTACAGCCCTGGTGGGTTCTATTGTAATCCTTATTTTACAGATGAAAGAAACTGAGACAGACAAAGATTGTCTTGCTCAGGGTCACACAGCTAAGTGTCTGATTTCAACTCAGGTCTTTCTTACTTCTAACTCAGAGTTCTATCCACTTCATTTGCTTACCTAAATATTTAAGAGAGGTAGATAGATATAATTCTAGATCAATATCTCTCTCTCTATGGAGAACAGAGCAGGCAGCCTCATGACCCCTTTTTCTGTCCCCCTCAAGGTAGGAAATGCAGCCACTCTTGGAGAGAGATGAGCAAGATTCTAGAGATACCTATCAATGCTTCCTTATGAAATGTCAGCCTCCAAATTTAGACATTTCATTTGGATATACATAACCAACAGAACATACTTAACAGCTATAAAATGAAGGTGCTGAATTAGATGACTTGAGGGACAACATGATGTAGTGGAGAGAATATCAAATTTGGAATCAGAGAACTTAGATCCAAATGCCCAGTTCTGCTACTTAGTGACTTTTGGGTAAGGCCCTTTCCAGGCCTGTAAAATGAGTGAATTTCAGCTAGATGACTTCTAATATGCCTTTCTACTATATGTTGACTAGCACATGTATATGTGCGTGTCTCTGTGTGCGTGCATGTGTGTGTGTATGTGTACGTACTACAGATCATATCAGAGTTTTCTGTGGCTGAGATATCCATTCAAAACCAAAGGAATATAAATGCTGATGATTCAGGACCAGGCTTTTGCTGACAGCACCATGTCCATGGTGATCTTCAACTTGTCATTCAAACCCAAGTTAAAAAATGACAGTGTAGCCAGATAAGCCAGCCAGGGTCCAGCCCACTCAGAAATCCTCTCGAAGAGAGCATGGCAACACAGGACATTCCTACTCTGACACAGACTTTCTCAGTTTTAGATCACTGCCAGCAAATCAAGAAACCTGGCATTTCTAAATATAGATTCATATATTGGTACAGCTGAAAGGGACCTTAGAGATTAGCTAGTCTAACATTATCTGTCATTTTCTAGAAGAAGAAACTAAAGCTTAAAAAAAGTCAAATGATTTTTCTGAGGTCATACAGCTGGGACTTGAGTTCTGCTTTCATGATGCCTGGTCTAGAGTTCTACGTCAAAGTTCCACAAAATTAATGGCAAGATCAGCTATAATTAGATCTAAACACCTTGATCTGGGCAAATTCTAATTTGCTTTATTTGGTATTGATCACTCTTCCTCAAACATCAGAGTAGCATCCATGAAAAGAAAAAGCAGAGGTCCTTTGGTAGACAGGTCTATCCTACCTTTCCCCACCCTCTGTCCCCTTGCACTGAGACTAAGATCTGAATGTGTCTTATGCTCTATTTGTATAAAAGCCCACACAGCATCAAACCTAAAGTAAGATCAGACTGAGGGACTTTTGATAGCAAAATCTCTTGAAAGTGCACAGATTTTTTTCAAGCATTTCTGATTCTGCCTGGGCAACATACACATAATTTTCATTAGAACCATGTAATTTTAGATCTTTAAAGGATGTTAGAAATAATGTGAATGCCATCCTCCTGCATTTTATAAATCATAGAGCTAGAATAACAAAATTACTAATTCTAAGAGTTGAAAAAGGCCTCAGAAGTAATTTAGTGCAAAATAGAGCTAAATAAGAATCCCCTCTAAGGCATGATGGAAAAGTGGTCACCCAGCCCTGGTAGGAATACTTCCAGTGGTGGCAGGTCACTCCTCCTCACCTCATGAGGCAAACCATTTGGCTTGTTATAATGGTAAGGGAATTTGAAGATCTTCCCTGGCCCTTAATAGGCCCATGTGACCTGCTTTGAGCTATGACCCATCCCACAGCTTGAGTCACATGAAGCCCATCATGGCAGAAGCTTGCTGAATGGGTGCAGCAGGAAGGGAGAATGAGGTGGAGCTGAGAGAGAGGTAGCAGGTAGAGCAGCTAGCCTGGTGAGAGAGGGAGCTTGTTTGTGGGAAGGCCTGATAGAAGGCTTGGGAATGGAAGTCCTCCCTCTGTTGGCAATGTGTACAAACTTCCTTTCTAAATGGTGGAATTGGCTTTCTGATATCTGAATAAATATCTTGGTTCTGTTTTTGAGGAAGAAAGTTTATATTCTGTGAATTTACCCTGGAAATATGCCTACATATCCATAGTGGCTGTTGTGGGTATCGCATTGGCACTACACTTGTGGCCTGTTCAAAGTTTTAGTTAAGGTTTTGGTTTTTTTTCCCCTAACACAGGACCTAAATTTATTTGGCTCTTTTCATCTTCCACCCACTGCTCCTGGTTGTACACTCTGGAATCAAATCTATCTTCTAGATGATAACCACCCTTCAAAGTCTTGAAGATATTGTTCTCGTGGCCCCCTCTAAGTCTTCTCCAGGCTAAATATCTTTGACTCCTTCAACCAATTCTCCTATCCCATGATCTCAAGGCCCTTCTCCATCTTGATTGATTTTCTAGGAACACTCTTCAGTTTATCAGTGTCCCCACTAAAATATTCCCAAAACTCAACAAAATAATCCAGATACATAGTCTGATCAAAGCAAAGTGCAATGGGATTGTCATTGGCCTAATTCTGGATGGGATGTCTTTCTGAATGCAGCAGCAGGCCTCACTGGCCTTTTTTAACTACCACATCATTCTGTTGATTCAGACTGAGCTAGCAATTTAACAAAAACCACATACCTTTTTCAGAAGAAATGCACTGTAGCCATATCTCTCAATCTTGCACTTGTGAAATTGATTATTTAAAGGAGGAATTCTTAACCTGAACCTAATAAACTTATTTTATGTGTGTGCATATATATGAATGTATGTATACATACACATAAATATATATGAGTATATGTGTATAAGCATGTGTGTATGTATCTATGCATGTGTATATGAATATGTATATGTACAATTTTGTTGTTCAACCACAACAACATATACATATAAGCGTATGAACGTATATATGTGATGTTTTTCAGTCATTTTAGTCATGTCTGATTCTATATGACCCCATTTGACATTTTCTTACCAAAGATACTGGAGTGGTTCATCATTTTCTTCTCTGGATCATTTTACAAATGAGGAAACTGAGGCACAAAAAGTTTAAGTGATTTGCTCAGAGTCATATAGGTAATAAGTGCTTGAGGTCAGATTTTAACTCAGAAAGATGAGTTTTCCCAAATCCAGACCTGGTACTCTATCCACTGCACCACCTAGCTACTCTCTGTCTCTCTCTGTCTCTCTCTCTCTCTCTGTATAAGTATATGTAACTATACGCATATATAAGCAATTTATATATAATTTTATACAAAATGTTTTAATATATTTTAATAAAAACAAAATCTTTTTTTATAAATGTATATATGACATTTTATATATGTGCAGATGAATGTAGTTTGTATATAGTTATGAATACATAATATAAATATAAACATACACACACACACACACACACACATATATATGTATGTACGCACTCAACTTGATAGCTGTGTTTCAATATAATTGGCTTCTTTTGTAACCCAATACATTTTATTTTTTACACTTGACAAAGTTATTCTGAGAAGGGGTCTATAGGCTTTCTCAGATTGCAAAGGTATTAGGCCCCCGGTTGAAGAAGTAAGACCATCTTTATTCTGATCAACTTTTGCCTTATTAAATTCAGCCCATCTTTTTTATCCAGTCCAGATTATAAGGATTCAGCATGGTACAGAGCACTGAATTTGAAGTAAAGAACGTTGAGGTCAGACCCCAGCTATGCCACTATGCCCTCTTTGTGATCCTAAATTAGTCACTGATCTTTAAAATGATGGAATTGAATTAGATGAGCTCTAGGATCAGAGATCTAGAGTAAGAAGGAACCTCAGAGACCAATTAGTCAAATCCTTTTATGGAGATAATCATATCTAGTTCATGGAAAACTTAGAACTGGAACTCAATTACATGATCCATTTGTGCAAGGTATTGTCCCTTCATGAAGAAATCAAAGATTGGTGCAATCATTTCCACTGTTAAAGAATTTACAATTTAATGGTAAAAAACAAAAATTTTTAAAAAGCCATGTACACATACTGACTATAGTCCCCTTGAGTGGATTATATTGACTTCCAAATAAAATGTAATCTCCTGGTCCTGGCATTCAAGACGACTAGACTAACTGGCTTCAACCTGCTTTTCTAGCCTTAGCTCAACAAAATTCCCTTCACATTCAACTCTAGACAAACCTGACTATTTCTTTGTGTCCAGCAGTCCAAGGGCTTAGGAAAAGCCTTCTGGAAGAAGAGATATGGACTCAATGATACCTGGAGATCTCTGTTAACCCTAAAACTATTGGACAGAAGAGGGAGACAATCCATGTCAGAGCTCCTTCCAACTGTCCTTTTAGATAAACCAGAACATATGAATTCTTTTATCATAGGTTGAGAGGCTTCGTGGAGTGTGGATGAAGAACTGACCTTGGAGTCAGGAAGACCTAAGTTCAAGATCTTCTTCATACACATACTGGTCAAGTCATCTAACTCCTTTGCCCCTGGCACTTCTTTCAGATTATTCATTGAAAGTATATAAATTTATAAATTGAAAAGAAATCGCAAATCTGCTTTGCTGGAAGTTGTCTTCAGCAGAAACTCCTTATATAATGACGATTTCAGAGGTGTAGTCAAACATAAGCACACGCACACACATACACATCAGGGATCTGAAGAGATAGGGGAGATAATATTTATCCCTAGGTAAAGAAAGGATTGGTTTGGCCAACCCCATATGAGATTTACTCTGGACAAACAAGGCTTTCCTTCCTCCCTCCTTCCCTACTTCCTGATTTTGACTGTATGATCTAATACTGACTCTCTTGTGTAGTTTTTCCAGGCACCTAACAACCAGTAGCATCTCTAGCTCTTCATTCTCTCCAATCCTTTCCCTTTATTCTATCTCATGTTTATTTCTCCCACAGGAAAAATGAGGTCAATGCAAGTGGATGAGGAAAAAACACTAAATAAAAAGTCAAAAACATTGTCCTTTGCATAGTGATTTTTTTAAAGCTTGTTTTCAGTTAAAGGCTAAAACAAAAGAAAGTACGGCAGTACCTGGATTCTCTTTCACTGACTGTCCTGATTTTAAACCATCTTCCACATAGCAGCCGAATCAATATTCTTAAAGCATAAATAAGTCTGATCATATTTCTCCCCTGCTCAATGAGCTGCAGTGGCTCCCTATTACCTTCAGGAGGCAAGTCCATCAAGCATGGAAAACACCTCACAATCTCACTGAAGTCTATCTTTCCAGGTTTCATACATTCTACTGGCTAGACAAACAGCACTATGTCCCTCGTCCAGGATGTTCAATCAGTTGGTATATTCCACAGGCATTGGCTGCCTAGAATGCACTGCCTCTTCATCTCTGGGTTCCTTCAAGGCTCAGCTCAAGTGCCACCTTGTACATGAAGCTAATTCTTATCCCTCCAGATGGTAGTGCCCTGTACCCAGTGAAATGACTGTGCTTACTTTGTATATGTTTGGGGTTCATACTATCCCACACTCTTGCTTCAGGGGTGAATGAAAAGAATGAAATGTTCCTTGAAGTCAGGAACTGTTTTATGATTTTTCTTCTATATGACCAATGCCTGGCACATAGTAATCAATTAAAAAATCCTCATTGAATAAATAAGTTGCTACATCAGGTCAAACTCAAAACCATCATCTCCTCTGAACACTAGCTATTTGTCTCAATTTTTTAATGCTTCTGTGGGCATACATTTAAGTTGATCCTATAAATTTCCATTACTCCCCATATTAAAATATAAGCTTCTTACATTCAGATTTCCAAAGTGCTTTATGCAATGGAGAGCTTCAATGAGGTTGGAAGCAAGAGAACCATGAAAGTGAAAGAACTTTAAATCTTTCATTTAAGATTGGTGAGCAACTCAATGGTGAGGGGAGGAGGAAGCAAATAAAAAAAGGTTTACTAGACTTTTGAGTCTCTCCTTGTTCCTATAAATATTCTCTAATCCTTGGCCACTCTGTAACAATAAGAAATACAAAAGTCTAACTACCTAGAAAGAGTTTCTGAGGACTCAGCACTTCCCCCTTCCTTCTATTCTTCCTGTTAGATCAGATCCACTCAGTCAGGTTAACAATCAAGTTTTCAGCACACACAATGTACAAAAATGGCATGGAAACCTTGTACTACATCAAACCATGGAGATGATGGGGCCCTTGAAGGCTATGCAGTGGGGCTTCATCTCTGTGTAAGTAGTACCAGTGCTAACTTGGTCTGATCAACCATCATCAGATGCACTGCAGTGTGTAGTGATGTAATCTTGATCTTCTTTGAGAATGAAGGACAACGAAGCTTGTTATCTAATGGGGAAGACAACACACAAAAATAGGCAGGAAAGGTGGGGGAGGGACACCAAGGGCTACTGTACATCTCTAGGAGTTGAAACTAGGCAGAATAGCTAGTGCAAAGTGAAGTGAGCCCAGAGTCCAGTTTCAGTCGTCTATAAAGGAAGGCATTGGGAGGAGTTTGGAGTCAAGAAAACATGCACTCAAACTCCACCTCAGATACTTAGTAGTTGTGTGACCCTGAACAAATCACATAACTATCAAGAGCTCAAGGCAGAACTCCTGGCTCAGTTTCTTTTCCTTGAAAAAAAGGGATGTAACTGCAGCTATGCTGGGATTCTGGTACAGATAAGCATTCATTTTTAGCTTTAGATTTTAAATTGCACACTACTACAAGTTCAGCCACTGACACCAATCTTGGATTGGGAAGGGGTGATATTTCAGGACCTAAATGGCTCCAACAGAGATATCTCCAAACCTAAATGAGACTTAAAAGATTGTTTGACTGGGCATCCTAAACTTACAAATTTGATTGGCATGCTTGTGCACTCGAATAAATGCCAAAAGGTCAAGAATAAGAGCCAGGCTCAAGATCCAACAGAATTTATAGGGTCATTGGGATAATGGGCAAGTCCTGAACCTCTGATACCGGGGATCAGTCAGAGAGTGTGATGATACCTGAAAAAGTGATAGGACAAAATTCACTATTGCCTGTGCTTCCAAAGTGGTGCCTGTGGAAATATGACCTAAGTGCCAGCTGCCTTCAGGGACTATCAAAAGAGGAGCTGAGGCTGAACAAAGAGAAATTTCCAAGAAATATTAGTCTCCTAAAGGGTTCAAGATAGGCTTGCCATTTCCAAGACTTCCAGTGCAGGGGCTGCTGACCTTTGGCCCAGTGATATAAATACCAGTCAACTGGGAGGAAAAGACTGCCAATAGCAAAGGGTAATGTCCTTGTTGTATATCAATGGTTTCTCTCCTTATTGTGTTTGACTGGATGTTCTCTTGGGCCTATGGCCAATGCAGAGAATATGGATTCAAGCACTGACTGATTCTGGTACCTCAAAAAATTGTACTGGCTGCACCTTAGTGGGGAATTGGTGTGTGTCCCATCCCAAGGTGAGTCATCACAGATGAAGAATCACAGGGTCATAGATCTGGAGGTCAAATGATGACCTAGCCCAAACCCTTCCATCTTTGAAAGGAATAAAGAGGCCCAAAGAAGTTAATTGACTTGCAAAATATCACACAGATTGTAAGTGGCAGAGGTAGAATTCAAATTTGAGTTTCTACTACACCATATTACTTCCCTTTAGAGGATTTTTGGGAGGAGAGATGATGTGGCAAAAAAACCATTCCACTGACCTGGTAGACAGGGTAGGTGAAGGTAGGGGTAGGGAGGTGGGAAAGGTCATCTGTCAGGTGAGTTTCAGAGATAATCAACAGGGTCTCCACATGAAAATCATTTGATCTAGAATATTTCAGATAACACAATCCCTGTTTTGATTGAAGATTAGATCAAAATATTTGCCCTAAACTTGGCTTACAGGGAAGAAGACTCATCGAATCTCAGAATCTCTCTTGAAATAACAGCCAAAAACATGAGTCAAGCATGAACAACAGTTTCCTCTCAGTGGCAAATGTACTTCATTTAGAAGAAAACCCCAGGAGACAGCTGACTATTAAAGTCTTTGCCCATAGGTAGGGAAAGTATGATAATACTGATGATGATGGTGGTGACGATGATGATGATAACTCCTTTAGAGTCTAATCCATAATCTATCCAGTGAAGGAAAGAAAATGGAAAATGACAGCTGTGAATCCCCATCAGTAACCCTGAACAGCTTCTGCACTGGACTCTGACAATGGCACAAGTTGGATTAACACCCTGATCAGTATGACATGACCACTCCTAAAAGCAAACAAAAAAAAGAAATAGACAAGATGACTAGCCCTATTCGAAACCATCATGTGTTTCATCTCAATATGGAAGTCAACAAGGCAAGTGGTCTTTTTTCATAACAACAAGGCAAGATATACTAGAACAAATCAGAAATACCCACGCCCCACTTGCAGGAAATGTTTCAATACAGATGGAGTTTAGCAGTTGACTAAAGCAAGCAAACCACTCCTATTCAGGAAATGGACTGAATGTATGAATACCTTCATTATATATCATAATTTCAAAATAAAGTTAGAACTAGATTTCATCAATTATAACAAAAGACTTCATATTACTTTCTGTCAGTGATACTCTCAGCTCTAAGTAACGTTACAATGTATTACCAATTACTGCAGGGCAGCTATAAGAAATCACCTCATCTCTAATTACAGATTAGGTGAAATGATTAAAATCTAAAGTGGGAAAAAATGGAGAATCTGAAGTCACAAAAAAAAATTTCACTTCATATTAATTCCAAAAAATATACCTATTAACAAAGTAGATGACAAAATAATAATGATATTTCAAATGATTCCAAAAAGAAAATGGATATAGCCTGGAATTTCACAAAGACCTTTTTGAGTTTGTGAAAGGATTCCAACACTAGTTGGATCACTAGATCAATTGAACCAAAAGCTAGAATTTGCCATATTAGGAATGAATGAGTAATCTCACAACTTTTGACAAAAAGGGCAAAAACGTTTCAAGGTTTGCATACAACAGTAAACCTGGCAGCCACTACCACAGTAAGAACAATAGGAGAAAAGGCAGTGCTATCAAGGAATAACCCCAAGGACAGGAATCAAACATCATCATGGCAGAAATTCCTTGAGAACCCTTTTGGAGACCTGTGGAAAGGTACTGGAAAAGTGTATAAATATCTGTTTGGTTTTTTTTAATTCTCAGAACAGTATTCCCTAACTAAATGGAAAAAAATAATAGAATCTGGGAAAAAATGTAAAGCCAAAATTCTAATGATCCACAGTTAGATACAAAACTCAAAGGGTTAAGGTAATACAATGAACACAAACAGTACAAAGGACAAAATACACAATTTGACATCATCAAAAACTTGACCATACAGGCTTGAGAAGTAAAGGAATCAGAAGACAGAGACAGGATTCTTGAAGAAAGAGAATGTTGATAATTTCTGGTCTGAAATTTGCTGTTCTATATAGTCCCAAGATGTCCAACACAATGAAAATGTAAATTAGATAAAAGGAGAAACAGAAAAGTCATGTACAATTAATATAATGAAGCACAGATAGTTATCAAGAGAAATCAGTGAACCTCTAGTTTCTGCGCCAAACTGGAAGGCAGTAAGAACAGATAAGAGCCATAGTTATTGGCTCGTAATTACTTGTCATCTGTTTTGTTAACAGGTACAATTTTGAGAACAAATATTAAATGAAGATTTTCTGTGACTTCAGTAATATACTCATAGCAGTGTATTGTTAGCACAGCACTTTATAAATTTCAACCTCAGATGAAACCTGATGTTACGTTTCTTAAGAGAATACATATTTAATAACAAATTGTGTAAACATCAATAACTCTCAAAATATAAGCCAATTATGTGTTTGTATGCTTTATCCAAAATATTCATAGCTTGTATCACTATAAAAAGATCTGCAAGGGCTTACAAGAAAATAGCATTTGACTGAGGAGTAAATAGGTATATGAATAAGTCCTAGAAGCACAAAAAGCAATTTATTATCAATTCAGTAATTATTGCAAAAGTCACTCAAAAGCACGATAACATTAGTATTGCCTTTATTAATTATTAATTATTCCAAAATCTTTTGCTCAATTATGTACTCATAGCTTATTCATGGATAGCAAATCTATAAAATAGACTCAGGTAAATGACAACACTAGAAAATTTTATGTTGAGTGGTAAAATTATTCCCTGTTTACAATACTCTACCAATACAATAATTTAAGGAATAAATTATATAAAATTTGTCATTTTTCAGAGAGATAGTTTAGTCTAATTATGGTTAGTCTACACTTAACTGCATTACCATCACTCCTTAATAGAATTCAAATTAAAATGACACCTTAAAGCTAATGACTTGATTTATGTGGATAACATTAATCTATGTGGTGCCACCAAAAATTACATTTAGTAACTTTCGGCAATAAGTATAAAATTCCTAACATATCCTAAAAAAAAAGAAAAAAGACTGAAGCCTTCAAGGTTAAATCAATAGATCAAATTAGACAAATGGATGAAGATATTATTTATAAACAGCTTTTTCTTCTCCAGACAAGACATATAGAACATAAAACTATCAAGAAAAAATCTGTGGCTTAATATGTTGAGACAAATTGGTATCCTGAAATACAAAAGTTTAATGGAAAGAGTACTTTTAAAACAATTAACACTTACAGAATACCAGCCTAAATGTATCAGTGTGATATTTTAAAATAATCTATGACAGATTTGG